>NC_057812.1:308175369-308475369 GCF_018294505.1 Triticum aestivum
GATGATGTTAGTCATATCATGCATATGTTGCCTTCTAGTGCCTACTTTCGACATCATATATGTCATCTGCTTAGTTTAGACATGTTCTGTAATGCCACCTATTTAGTTTCAATATCATATATGGGAATTATGCAATGCCATCCTATTTTACCAGGCATCATATATTTCAATGATATCTAGCCCATCCTTTTCTTCATTAAATTTCCATTTGTTGACAATGTTTGTACATTAAACTACTCTTCCTGTGAATCAGCCATTTGAGTGGGTGATGAAAAAAACTGGAGTGACAACAAGGCCTTCAGAGCAGACGATGCTACCTGTCGAAGTAGATCTCTTGTTGGGTCCCGATAGCTCCTCAGAGATGGATTCAGAGACAGTTGACCAGTCTTATTCCCCCACCGAGGTGTATGCTCTAACTTGGCACGGTTCTACTGCTCATATCATGCATGTGGTGTCTTGCATTGCATAGTTTAGACATTATATACACAATATTCAATACCATGTTCTTAGTTCAGACATCATATATGCGAATGCCCTCCACTTAGCATACAAATCACATATGTGAATTAAATCATGCGATCCTGGTTACTTAGATAACATGTATGTGAATTATGCCATGTTATCCTGTTTAGTTAGTCATTGTATCTTTGAATTATGTTATGCTATGCTATCCAGTTTAGATAGACATCATATATGTGAAATTATGTCATGCTATCCGTTTTAGTTAAACAATATACATGTCAATTATTTAATGCCCTCTTTTTTCAACACTATCTATTGCATCTGTCTCTCATACAATGTCTGCACATTCAATTATGTTTCATGTTTATCAGCCATTTGAATTGGAGCGGGTGATGGCAGTATCTAGCGGAGGAAAAACACGGTCTTCAAATAAAATAGTGCTACCTCTTGGTGGAGATAGCACCCCGGTTTCACATGCATGAGAACTAGCCCTACCACACATAACCCAGACTCTCGCAGATTTTACCCCTTCTGCGATGGATAGAGAACCAGCTTCACGCAATCTAACCCCAACCCCAGCAGATAGTAACCCAGTTCCTATTGACACAGCACCATCTCCACCACAGAGCTCCCAAACAAGAGCAGTTAGTAAGGCAGCTCCAGTGCCCAAAGTGCCAATAATACCACGGCGAACACCAACTCCACCAGTTAGTACACCATTCCTGTGGAGGAAGCACAACCAGCCTTTCATAGTTTAGCTTCTATCGCATTTGATGTTGTTAAATCATATGTGCGTATCTTCCCATCATGGAAATATTATACTGAAGATGAAGGAAAATGCCAGTTGCAGGTGTTTGTCCAGGAGTTATGTGTAAGTAATGTTATTCATGGCAATTACTTTGCTTTGTCCCATACATTCTACATCCATGATGGTTATAATACAGCAAATTTTCCCATTTTTCTCTATAGAGAAGGACCAATTTGGAAACTCAGGATGAGGTAACATGTGCTAATACCTCTGCTATCTTCAAGAATGCTTGGTGGCAGTATCGGAATTACCTGAAGAAAACGTACATCACTGGCAAAGAGACTCATCAAATTCCCTTACGTTCTCCTGAGACACATTTACTGGACGATGACTGGGAATGCCTTGTTCTTTACTGGTCCCGAACCAAGAATGTGGTAAGGTCTATGAGCTCATTTTATTTTAAGTACTATATGCTTGCGTCTTACTGTACTCCGTTCATGTAGAACAAGTGCTTAAACCTGAAGAACAACTGTTCTCATTTAAGATTCCATTGCTATCGTGCATACTGCTTTGCTCTTGTATCACTGTATTTACTCATACAAACTTATTTTTAAATTGAACTATCCGATGGAAACTCCAATGGCACAACAGGTATGTTTACACATGTTTCTTTAACAGGTTTGCTCTTATAAATAGCTCTGTTGATTTCAATTTCACTTGTGTATACAGTTGACTTCTCATATCATGCACATTACTAGCATCATAATAGGGCCAATAGTGTTGTTGTACATGTAGACCCGTGGTACCCATCTGAAATCTTGTTGTGCCGTTTAGTTTCCCACGCTTTGTATTCTTTCAGTGCTGCTTTCTCTTGAACCGATATGATTTGAACCGTGTCTCTATTTTGATTTGGCAAGACAATGCAGTGACCATAGGACATAGATATATGTTTGTTTGATGCTTTTATAATGTACTACTTGGCAATAGAAGACTTGGTAGTTTAATCTTGTCCACCTTACTAATGAACTGGTTCACCGAAATGAGTTTCATATACTAGTACATGCTAAACCTGTTATGTGTCAGCTTGTTTCTTCTTTTAGAATGTTGACAGAATATTGGGGAAGAGTGCCTTATTAAGCAAGGATAAAGGAAGTAATGCAGATAAGGTTCAGGATCGTGAGACATCCTTGTTGGTCTCCAACAAAGCTGATAAAAGAGCTAAGGAAAACTATCTTGAAGATAGTGAGGCAACCCCAAAGTCCTCTCTTGGTTTACTGTTCGAGTTACTGGCCACTACCGCTTGCACAAGCTATTCAAACTCACTGTCTGAATCAGTTCGGTTTCTTGAGTCTCAACTACAAGCTGAAAGACATCGATCAGTTGTGCTGCGACAAGAAGCGGAAGGACTACGGAAGTCCCTAGAGCATTCATATGTATACTTTCTAGTGCAACAGCAAGCATTGCAGGATTTTAGCGCAAAACAGGACAAAGCTAATAAGCTTGCTAAGCTTATTGCCAGCATGGTGGATACCAAGGATAACGGTTCTTGAGCTCTTCTGAAGTTCTTTCAGTAATGAACTTGTTTTGTTGCTGCGTTTATTCGCACTGGTGGCCAATTTTGACGGCCAGTGTATGTAATATGCTGCTTTGTTCCCTATATTTGCACTGGTGACCAACTTTGATGCCCAATGGATGTAATATGTGTAATAGCTGTAATAGGCTAGCGTTAGTTGCTTGCTTATTTATTTCCTTATTGTCTTGTTTAGTTGTTTGCTTGTAGTCACTGCAGTTCTTTTTTCTCGTTTTTTAGTGGCCACAATAACCTAGTTTTGGTAACTAGGTCACAATAATCATGGCAACACATGGACTGTTGTAACCATGGGCCTCCTGCGTGCCGTAGGATCCGTGGGCCTTCTACGGGCCATAGGATCCATGGGCCTTTTACAGGCCATAGGATCCATTGACTTTCTACGGGTCGTATGATCCATGGTCCTTCTAAGGGCCGTAGGATCCATTGGTCTTCTATGGGCCGTAGGATCCATGGGCCTTCTATGGGGCGTATAATCATTTCGCCAAACATGGGTCGTACTATTCGTGGACCACAATGGGCCGTTAATAGGACGTATTTGATAATGCTATGAAAACAACCCAACGGGTTAACGGGCCACAAACGGGCCGAATGTAACCACAGGCTGTATTTGGCCCACAAACGGAACAAGCCAGTAACGGACCGTATCTAACCGAATTATAGAAATGATCCCAAGAATAAATGGGCTGAGGGAGTCCTGGATTAGGGGGTCTCCAGACAGCCGGACTATATCCTTTGGCCGGACTGTTGGACTGTTAAGATACTAGATTGAAGACTTCGTCCCGTGTCCGGATGGGACTCTACTTGGCGTGGAAGGCAAGATAGGCAGTACGGATATGGATATCTCCTCCTTTGTCACCGACCTTGTGTAACCCTAGCCTCCTCTGGTGTCTATATAAACCAGAGGGTTTTAGTCTGTAGGACAACATACAATCATACCATAGGCTAGCTTCTAGGGTTTAGCCTCTCTGTTCTCGTGGTAGATCTACTCTTGTAATACTCATATCATCAAGAACAGTCAAGCAGGAAGTAGGGTATTACCTCCATAGAGAGGGTCCGAACCTGGGTAAACATCGCGTCCCCTGTCTCCTGTTACCATCGACCTTAGACGCACAGTTCGGGACCCCCTACCCGAGATCCACCGGTTTTGACACCGACATTGGTGCTTTCATTGAGAGTTCCACTGTGTCGTCACCATAAGGCTTGATGGCTCCTTTGATCATCGCTAGCGATGCGGTCCAGGGTGAGGCTTTCCTCCCTGGACAGATCTTCATATTCGGCGGCTTTGCACTGCGCGCCAATTCGCTTGGCCATCTGGAGCAGATTGAGAGCTACGCCCCTGGCCATCAGGTCAGATTTGGAAACTTGAACTACATGGCCGACATCCGCGGAGACTTGATCTTCGACGGATTCGAGCCCATGTCGGACGCGCCATGCAGTCTTGGCGAGCATGACGTAACTCTGCCATCGGACAGTATTCGGGAGATCGCATCCGTAGCTACTCTGTCCATCGATCCGGAGCAAGTTGCACCATCCGAGAGCGGAGGGATGGACCCCGCCATGGAGGCCACACTCTCAGTGGCGATAGAGCCGGATACTGACTTCACCCCGTACGAGAGCCGTGTCGTCGAACCACTGGATTTATCCCCGGCCACGGACTCCGAGCCGCCTACATCCGTGCCTGTCGAAACCGACGGGGCACCGATCGTGGAGTTCACCTCCGCGGATATCTTTCAGCACTCACCTTTCGGAGATGTGCTAAATTCATTAAGTTCTCTCTCCCTGTCAGGAGAACCCTGGCCGAACTATGTCCGGCTAGAATGGGATGCGGACGACGAAGAAATTCGCTGCCCACCCACCACCCACTTAGTAGCCATTGTCGATGACTTAACCGACATGCTCGACTTCGACTCCGAAGACATCGACGGTATGGACGATGATGCAGGAGATGAACCGGAACCACCGCCCACAGGGCGCTGGACAGCTACTTCATCACATGACGTATACATGGTGGAAACCCCCAAAGAAGCCAATGGCGATGAGACAACGAAGGATGACACCTCCAAGAACCAACCCAAGCACCGACGTCAGCGGCGCTGCTCTAAGTCCCGCCATAGCAAGAACAGCGATAATAATAGTCCATGCGACTCTGGAAGAGACGACAACTGCACCACTCCGGTGGCAGAAAATGATCAAGATGCAAACTTCAAACATAGTACGGATCCGACGTCCGAACACGATGACTCCAAAGATAAGTCTCATCAATCCCCGTCTAGGGAAGAAAACAGTCCGGACGAAGATGCACCCATCATCCCGGAAACACACTCGGAGCAAGAGAACCTCCGCAGAAGGCTTACTACCACAGCGAGAAGCCTGAAGAAACAGAAGCAAAGGCTTAAGGTCGCACAAGATACGCTCAATAGCAAGTGGAACAAAGTAACAAAATATGGTAGAAGTTACCATCCAAATAGCTACCCAAAGCGCAAGCTATTACCGGAATTCGACGATGAGGCCTTAGAGCCCATGCAGCCGAAAAGTGATACGGCCAACCAGCCGGATCCACCACCATGTGAAAGCGATAGAGCGGCTAACAAAGTCATGCATAAGTCAACACACATTCTACGTGAGAACTTGCGTCAAAAATCTGGCGCGACCAGATCTATCTATGGATTTAGGAAGGATGCTACAGTACACAGCCAACATCGAACACTACAACCGTCTGAACACTATGGCGCATCCCAATACAGGGGTGCAGCACACCCACTATGTTTCACTGATGATGTGCTAGATCACGAATTCCCAGAGGGATTCAAATCGGTGAACATAGAGGCGTATGACAGAACCACAGACCCTGGAGTCTGGATAGAGGACTTCATCCTCCACATCCATATGGCTCGTGGAGACGATCTCCATGCCATTAAATACTTGCCCCTCAAGCTTAAAGGGCCAGCTAGGCACTGGCTGAAAAGCCTCCCCGAAAACTCAATTGGAAGTTGGGAGGAGCTCGAGGACGCTTTTCGAGCCAATTTTCAAGGGACTTATGTCCGACCTCAGGATGCCGATGATTTAAGTCATATAATCCAACAGTCCGGAGAGTCCGCCCGAAAGCTTTGGAACAGGTTCCTCACCAAGAAGAAGAAAATTGTCGACTGTCTGGATGCCGAAGCCTTAGCAGCTTTACAACCTGCGTCCGAGACGAATGGCTTGCCAGACACCTCGGTTAAGAAAAACCGAGAACAATGGCAGCCCTAACAAGCCTCATGACCCGCTTTTGTGCGGGTGAGGACAGCTGGTTGGCCCGTAGGAGCACCAGCGAACCAAGCACATCCGAAGTCAGGGATGGCAATGGTAAACCACGACGCAACAAAAACAAACGTCGAAATAAAGAAGATAGCCCAGATAACACGGCGGTAAACGCCGGATTTAGGGGCTCCCGACAAGGCCAGCGGAAAAAGCCTTTCAAAGGCAGCAGAGAAGGACAATCTGGCCTAAACAAAATTCTTGACAAGCTCTGTCGTATTCACGGCACCGCAGACAAACCTGCAAATCATACCCGCAGAGAATGTTGGGTCTTCAAGCAGGCCGGTAAGCTAAACGTCGAACACAAAGGGGAAGAGACACTAAGCGAAGACAAGGATGAACCTCACCAGCAAAGCGCCGGAGGACAGAAAAAGTTCCCACCGGAGGTTAAAACAGTAAATGTGATCCATGTGACAAGGAGAAGAAGCAATCACACACTCTGATGCACACGTGCCATAGAGCCCGTCACCCCTAGGTCCAACCCCTGGTTGGCCTGCCCGATAACTTTTGATCGTGGGGATCACGATACACATATCTAGCGTGAAGGACTGACGGCCTTGGTGTTAGACCCAATAATAAATGGATACCATTTCACAAGGGTCTTCATGGACGGTGGCAGTGATCTCAATCTAATATATCAGGACACAGTCCGCAAAATGGGGATAGACCCGACACAAATAAGCCAAAGTAATACAACCTTCAAGGGAGTAATACCAGGCCAAGAGGCCCACTGCACGGGCTCTCTACTACTAGAAGTGGTATTTGGTTCTCCCGATAACTTCCGAAGTGAAACGTTAACTTTTCACATCGCTCCATTCCGAAGTGATTTTCAAGCACTGCTCGGAAGGGCGGCTTTCGCTCGTTTTAACGCAAAACCGCATTATGCTTTTCTCAAGCTCAAGATGCCCGGACCACGCGGTGTCATTATAGTTAGCGGAAATACCAACCATTCTTCACGTATGAAAGAGGACATGGCGGCTCTAACAGCCGCACACTAGACGGCCTCACCAACCAGAAAAAATGGCAGGTCGTCAAGAGCACGAACACGGTTAGACGAGTCCGGCGTTCCATCATACATGCATGAGATTGGTTTTCGAACCCTCATAACACGATACCAGGGGCTTCCCGCATATAATCAGGGCCAGCCCAGCTCAACTAGGCTTCTCTGGAATTCTGATAACTCATTCTTCTTTTCGGCACGGCAACTTTCACCTAAGTTCTCTCTTTTTGCAGGTTACAATCGTGCTACACCCGTCCAGGACACGGCACAACGGAGACACAGGCGTAGACGTGCAGCAAGGACCCGCCCAAAGGTTTCTTTTTAGATTAAGGCCCTGCGTAAACCTTTTTTATTGTCTCTTGTTGCTCACATCCTCCGGATACTCCACACAACCGAGAAGGATGCCGGCGTTATTGGCATGTGGCCACGCCAGGATTTTGCACGTACCCGGACACATGGGGTTTCTTATAAAGGGCATTGTTTAGCCCAGTATATGTTATAAAGACCAAACACCTTAGGGAGTGTTCGGCGTCGCGAGTTTGGCCCTATATCCATCAGCTCCGAATCATGTCGTTGGTCAAATGTTGGGTTTGCCCGGCTCTCATGTTTTGGTACCTTACGTTCTGTTATATCGGCTAAGGTAGCACTAGGAGAACTACTGCGATTGTGCCCTGGTTCATCCGGATGAGCACCTTAGTAGAGAAAGCCGAAAACTGACTGTCATGATATAGCGAGAGACTCGTCAACCACTCGATGACTAATTGGAATCTTCGGGATTCCTCCGCATTAACGAAGGGCCGTTTCCCGGTCATGTATGTACACGCACCATATTCGGACGAGCGCAGAAGTACCAGGGGCTATATAGTAGCCCCACTGTCAAACTCCTATGGCTAAGTGAAAGTGTTAAAGCAATATAGTCTGATTGCCTCGTTCGCTACGCTATCACCTCCTTAACGGACCAAGATGTTGGATCAAGTGTGGATATGCATCTTTTGCGAACACCCTTGCATTATATGCGTGGGGGCGGAAGACGACGACTACAAACTTTCAGGTTATATACATATATACATAAACGGCCGCACAGGAGGCATCATAGTACTTTCAGGCAAAAGTATAAATACAACCTTGATTAATTCAGAAAAACATTGTTTGTACAATGAGACTATATGTCACTGGAAAATAATATTCTTCGAGCACTGAGCCTCTATCGAACGAGCACCTTCAAGGACATCTTCAAAGTAGTGCTCGACAGCCACTCGGCCTATGGCCGAACCCTGTGCCGCAACAGTAGTGGCCTCCATCTCCGCCCAATATGTTTTGACACGGGCAAGGGCCATCTGCGCACCTTCTATGCACGCCGATCTCTTTACAGCATCGATGTGTGGCACAGTGTCAAGGAATTGTTGCACTAAGCTAAAGTAGCTATTCGGCCTTGGCCCTCCTGGCCACAGGTGATCCACAACGGACCTCATGGCAAGTCCGGACAACCTATGGAGCTCGGCCCAACCAGTCAATCGCTCATTCAGCAGCAGCGGACAGACTGGAGCGTGAAACTGTGACCAGAACAGCTTTTCCACTTCGGGACCTTTCTGATCCTTGAAGTACTCGGCTGCATCAGCAGCACTTGCAGCCAAATCCATGTACGCGTCTGCAGAACTCCATAGCCGGTCCAGAGGAGCATACTTCGGATCCCCAAACTTAGTCCACAGCAAGAAGGGCTTCCCAGACACGATATCCGCAGCTTGATTCAGCTCCTCCTTTGCCGCTCTAATTTTGGAGCGGGCTTCCTTGGCAGCCACCCGGGCCTTCTCCAGGTCCGTCGCCTTCGCCTGGTTTTCTTCTTCAAGAAGCTGGTAACGGTCAGCTGCATCTTTTAACTCTACAGCCATCTTGGCTATTTTTTCCTTGCTCTCGCAATGCGCGGCCTGTTCGGCCCTTAACTCTTCGGCCGCCTATAAGGCAGCCGCATTGCTACTCCTTGCTTGCTCCTTGGCTCGGGCAAGCTCCGCCCGAAGGGTCTCCACGGTGGCAGCTCCATCTACAGTCATAACATATCAAAGATACTGGCATCATGATGTTCTTATTATGTGACGATCACCAGAAAAATCACTCACCCTGTGCCTCCTCAAGCCGCTTGTTGACAAGCACGATGTCGGCATCTTCCGCATCCAGTTGCCGCTTTAATTCAGCAAACCCATCAGTCCGTCTAGCAACCGGAGCTTCAACCACCTGCACATAAAGGCGATCTGGTTATTACCTGGGACTATGATCCTCTGTTTGCCGCCATTCCCGATGACAACCAGAGTCTCAGGGGCTACTATTTGCATGGGCATACCTAACGTATGCGGTACTGTTAAAGGCATATATTGTTTCATGTACCTCGAAGCCTTTCAGCAGACTCATAAAAGCTTCGTGCAAACCGCTTTCAGCGGATGAAATCCTTTCAATTACCGTACCCATTAGCGTACGATGCGCTTTCGAGATGACAGCTTGCCCCAGAAGATCCTTCAGCGCGTCCAACCGCACACTATACGGACCCTTGCTGTCGCTCCCCTTAGGAGCCGGATACTGGGGATGCTGGACAGCCAAAGGGTTATCCTCTGGCCCTAGTGGATCCGGAGATACCCTTCGCGACGACACTTCAAGGTCGCCCGCTTCTTGAGTTGGGGAGTCCGGGGGAGGCATTTCGCTCTCCATCATCTCCGGAAGAAGATCCCCCGAAGATGAACTCTGTCGATAAGGGCTGTGATCTGAACTACAATTTATTAGCATCGATTATTGTCTTCAGAAGTAAGATAGGATATCTTCACTATTAAGTACTTCTTGATTACTTACAGCTCGGTAGAGGGCTGATCCCCGCGCGGACATTGTGCGACCAGAATACCCTCTGAGGCAGGACCCTCTGGCAGAGATTTCTTCTCCCGTTTGGAAACCTTAGTTTCCGGATCTTCAGAGGTAGTCCTCTTCCTTCCCCGGGGAGAGAGAATGTCAAATTCTTCCCCTTGGTTATCCTCCCTCGCGGAGGCGCTCATTCCCTCGATTGGAATAGATAGTGATGGAGGCCCGCTTTCGCCCTCTTTATTCCCCCCTTCATCTTCCTTTGAGGGCACTAGACAAGGTGTTGGCTCAAGCATCTTTTCCAGCACCAGATTGTCCAAACCCTTAGGAAGGGGAGCCAAACACCGGATCAGCTTCGCCTTTGTTATCCAGTCCTGGTCAAAGAGCGATTCTTCAGAATGATGTCATGATAAATAAAAGGACAGTGTGTTCGGTCATGGGATTACTTACTTGGGCAGCGGGGCCGTTGCAGCTTAGGCCCACGTCCTCGGTGGTGTCCGGACACTCTACTTGGGGTCCGAAGAATGATTTTTACATCTTCTCGTGCGTCATGCCGAGGAAATGCTGAATAGCGCGTGATCCTTCCAGGTTGAATTCCCACATACGGAGGGGTCGGCGTTTGCAAGGCTGGACTCGACGAACCAGCATAACTTGCATTACCATAACCAGACTGAAATCTCCCTCGAAGAGATCTCGGATACGGCTCTGCAGTATTGGCACATCCTTGGCTGGACCCCAGCTCAGCCCCGTGCTGATCCATGACATCAGTTGTGGTGGGGGGCGAGCGAAAGGCGGGGGTAGCTACCCATTTCGCACTTCGGGGAGCTGTGATGTAAAACCACTCCCGCTGCCACAATCCGTACACCTCTGGAAAGGAACCCTTTGGCCATGGAGCATCAGCAATTTTGCTTATTAAAGCACCTCTGCACGCTGCGTACTGCCCCTCGACCGTCTTCGGCTTCACATCGAAGGTCTTGAGCCATAGGCCAAAGTGAGGGGTAATGCGGAGGAAGGCCTCGCATACAACAATAAATGATGAGATGTGAAGAAGGGAATCCGGGCCCAGATCATGAAAATCCAGCCCGTAATAGAACATAAGACCCCTAACAAAGGGATCCAGAGCGAGGCCTAGTCCTCGGAGGAAGTGGGAGACGAACACGATGCTCTCGTTGGGTTCGGGAGTAGGGACGACCTGCCCTCGGGCAGGCAGCCTATGCGAAATTTCGGCGGTCAGATATCTGGCCTCCCTCAACTTCTTGATGTCCTCCTCTGTGACGGAGGAAGGCATCCATCGGCCTTGAAGGCTGGATCCGGACATGATTGAAGGTCCGAAGCGCCTGACCTAAGCTTTTGGGTGTTAGAACTCGAGGCAGGGGAAGGATTCGATTGAGCGCGGGAGGGGGAAAAGAAAAAGCCTTGTCCCTTTATAAAGAGGGTGAATATCAGGCGTCCCCCTCATGGCTGTTTGAGACTTACCTAAGATCTAGGAGTCATACCAACATGCACGGTTGGGTTACCCACGTTTGTATTGATCAGAATCCCATGATAAGGGGAACACGATCTCTGCTTTGACAAGACGTGTCAAGAAACCGCCTCGCGTTATGTGCGGGGCTGGTTAAAAAAAACAGTTCAAATAATGATCGGGCCGTGGCGTGATGTCATGCTATCAAAACGTGTCAGCAGATTAGATTTGTGGAAATATTATTCTCTCTACGGTGGTGTGTGAGAATTATTTTGCAGGGTCGGACACTATCCTTGTATTCAAACTCTTCCATGGTGTATTCAGGGAGGGACCCGCCTTGCAATGCCGAAGACAACACTGCGCGACGGACTCATCGTCATTGAAGCCTGGTTCAGGGGCTACTAAGGGAGTCCTGGATTAGGGGGTCTCTGGACAGCCGGACTGTTGGACTGTGAAGATACGAGATTGAAGACTTCGTCCCGTGTCCGGATGGGGCTCTACTTGGCTTGGAAGGCAAGATAGGCAGTACGGATATGGATATCTCCTCCTTTGTAACCGACCTTGTGTAACCCTAGCTTCCTCCGGTGTCTATATAAACTGGAGGGTTTTAGTACGTAGGACAACATACAATCATACCATAGGCTAGCTTCTAGGGTTTAGCCTCTCTGATCTCGTGGTAGATCTACTCTTGTAATACTCATATCATCAAGAATAATCAAGCAGGAAGTAGGGTATTACCTCCATAGAGAGGGCCCGAACCTGGGTAAACATCGTGTCCCCTATCTCCTGTTACCATCGACCTTGGACGCACAGTTCGGGACCCCCTACCCGAGATCCGCCGGTTTTGACACCGACATGGGCCCTTAGAAGGCCGAAATTTTACATGGGCTGGAAATGGCCGACGGAATAATGGGCCATTAATGGGTATAAAGCGATACACTGTACATTATGGGCCAGTTTCATCTCGGGCCTTTAATGGGCCGAGAGTTACAGAGGGCCTCATATGGGCCGAAGACTTCATGGGCCATACATGGGGCGGAAGTTACAACGGGCTGGAATCATATTAGACGGCCCAGATGAAGCTACTAGGCTTCTCATAGGCCGTAACGGGCCGGTAGTAAGCGGGCCATAAATGGGCTATATACGAACAGGCCGTTAACAGGCTTTCCATGGGCCGGCCCATTACCTTTTGACCAAGTCAAACGGGCCAGCATTTTCACCAGAATGGGCCTCTGTTGGGCTGTGCCACACGTTGATGTATCATAGGCGCCTCATGTCCAATGAGTGGATGACATCTGTCTGAATGGTGAGCCAACACGTGTTTCCTCCATCCAATGAGAATTTTACATGTGGAAAATTCCTAGGCCTGGGCTATTAACGGGTTATCAGATCCAAAACCGGACCTGATAGCTTAACGGCGTCCCGTTATGGTGGATGCCATGTGTCGATCACCCTTGATAAAAGCACTTTTATGACGCATGATTTATCGTCATGGAAGTGGACACTTCTGTGATGATAATTTTGGTAATGTCATGGAACACTTCTACGACAGCACAGGTATGACTATCTTCATTCTGTCATAAATTTGTCATGGATGTACATGGATGACAGAAGATGTGACCTACTGTGACAAACACGTATCATCACAGAAGTGTCTTTTTTTGTAGTGTAACCATCCACTGCCTCTTCGCATTTCCCTCTTGATTTGGAACTGCTGTCGCACGCTCTTCCTCCCTCCATTTGCCCTCACCCTTCCTTCTGCCATTGTTCGATCGTCTTCACCATGGAGGGAACAGGCCGGAAACGACCCTGTTAGTCTTGCCCCGATCTGAAAGATGACGTGGTGGAGGAACTCATTGATCGGTGCGACGTCATCACCTCGGCTAGCACGGCAGGTTCATTCAAGTCCATTCTCGACTCAACAAATAACATCATTGCAAAGAACCCAAGGGTTAACGAGCGGTTTGATCTCCCCTATCTTCTTTGCCATGACGTTGGTCGCTGGCGTGGGGACGACGGAAGCGTCGCCTTGTGCAAGTTGATGCCGCTTGATAATGATATGTGTGATGTTAAGATGCCATCGCTTGAGGGTAAGGCTTGGGCAGGCGCAAATGGAGATTGGGTTGTTTATATTGGGTATAACTGTGAGTGGGAACTTGTGAATGTGTACACTCATCACCGGGTTTGTGACGCCCCCAATTTGACCGTACACTAATCGTACACGCAAATGTGTGCGATCAAGATCAAGGACTCACGGGAAGATATCACAACACAACTCTAGACACAAATTAAAATAATACAAGCTTTATATTATAAGCCAGGGGCCTCGAAGGCTCGAATACAAATGCTCGAAGACACAAGAGTCAGCGAAAGCAACAATATCTGAGTACAGACATAAGTTAAACATGTTGCCATAAGATGGCTAGCGCAAACCGGGTTACAGATTGAAAGAGGCGCAGGCCTCCTGCCTGGGATCCTCCTAAACTACTCCTGGTCGTCGTCAGCGTCCTGCACGTAGTAGTAGGCACCTCCCGAGTAGTAGCAGTCGTCATCGACAGTGGCATCTGGCTCCTGGACTCCAATGTCTAGTTGCAACAATCGGGTATAGTAAGGGGGAAAGGGGGAGCAAAGCAACCGTGAGTACTCATCCTAAGTACTCGCAAGCAAGGAACTACACTACATATGTATGCATTGGTATCAAATGGAAAAGGGGTAACATATGTGGACTGAACTGCAGAATGCCAGAATAAGAGGGGGATAGCTAGTCATGTCGAAGACTACGCTTCTAGTAACCTCCATCTTGCAGCAGAAGAAGAGAGTAGATGGTAAGTTCACCAAGTAACATCGCATAGCATAATCCTAACTGATGGTCCTCCCCTCGTCGCCCTGTGAGAGAGCGATCACCGATTGTATCTGGCACTTGGAAGGGTGTATTTTATTAAGTATCCGGTTCTAGTTGTCATAAGGTCAAGGTACAACTCCAAGTCATCCTGTTACTGAAGATTACGGCTATTCGAATAGATTAACTTCCCTGCAGGGTGCACAACATTTCCCAACACGCTCGATCCCCTTTGTCCGGACACACTTTCCTGGGTCATGACCGGCCTCAAAAGATCAACACGTTGCAGCCCTACCTAGGCACAACAGAGATGTCAGCATGCTAGTCTAAATCCTATGGCGCAGGGGTTTGGGCCCATCGCCCATTGCACACCTGCACATTGCGAACGCGGCCGGCGAGCAAACCTAGCCTCCCTTATACAAGAGCAGGCATTCCAGTCCAACCCGGCGCGCGCCGCTCAGTCGTTGACATCACGAAGGCTTCGGCTGATACCACGACGTCGAGTGCCCATAACTGTCCCCGCGTAGTTGGTTAGTGCATATAGGCCAGTAGCTAGACTCAGATCAAATACCAAGATCTCGTTAAGCATGGTATCTTGATGTAAACGCGAACGCCGACCAGGGCCAGGCCCACCTCTCACCTGGGTGGTCTCAACCTGCCCTATCGCTCCGCCACAAAGATCCACATAGAGGGTCGTCGGGACAAAGGCCCTTTCAACCCCCAATACGTGAATCACTCGCGGGTACTCTACGAGCCGACCCGTCTTTAGTCATCACATGTATCATGTATAAGATATATAATATATACCCGTGATCACCTCCCTAGTGATCACGGCCCGATAGTATATAGCACGGCAGACGGACAAGAATGTAGGGCCACTGATAATAAACTAGCATCCTATACTAAGCATTTAGGATTGCAGGTAAGGTATCAACAATTGTAGCAACAATGACAGGCTATGCATCAGAATAGGATTAATGGAAAGCAGTAACATGCTACACGACTCTAATGCAAGAAGTAGAGAGAAGAGTAGGCGATATCTGGTGATCAAAGGGGGGCCTTGCCTGGTTGCTCTGGCAAAAAGGAGGGGTCATCGTCATTGTAGACGATCACGGGTGTATCGGCGGCGGTCTCGAGGTCTACCGGAAAAAAGTAATGAAGAGGGAACACAATAGATAACAGAGCAATCAAAGCATAACGTGACAATACGCGGTGCTAGAGGTGACCTAACGCAGTACTAGGTGCTACCGGCAAGAGGGAAAACATCCGGGAAAGTGTTCCCGGTGTTTGGCATTTTCGGACAGATGAAATGGAGGGGGATTGTTGCATGTTCGCTAAGCTAGGGACGTGTGGCGGACGAATCGACCGCGTATTCAGATTCGTCTCGTCGTTCTGAGCAACATTCATGTACAAAGTTTTTCCATCCAAGCTACGGATTAGTTTCTATTAACTTCCAAAGTTTTAATTCATTTTCAGAATTAACAAAATTAATTTAAATAGATAAAATACATTATTGTGTAGGCATGACATCAGCATGATGTCATCAATCAACAATCTGTTTGACTGGTCAAACTAGCACGTGGGTCCCAGTTGTCATTGACTAACACTAATTAACAGTTTAATTAGTTAATAAGTTAATTGGGTTAATTAACATGATTAATTAAGTTAATTAACTAATTTTAATTATTATTCTCACTTCTTTTGTTTAACCCTCTTTTTGTTTTTCTATACCATTACAGGGACGGACCCCACATGCCATAAGCACAGAGGCCAAAACGGGCTCACGGGCGAAACGGGGCAGAGCCCCAGGGTGCGGTCGCGGGCGCTGGGCGTCGGGCATAGGAGCACGTGGCAGCGCGGGCAGGCGCAGGCAGGCGCGGCGGCCGGAGAGGAGGCCACGGTGCGGGGAGGCGGCGGACGGAGAGGAGGCCATGGTGCGGGAAGGCGGCGGACGCCGGCGATGGCAGCCGCGCGGGGATGTGGAGCAGGGTCGGCCGCAGCCAGAGTCAGGCGCGGGCGAGGCACTCCCTGGGAGCATGGTGAGCGCGCGCCGGGGAAGGCGGCAGTACGCGGGCACACCCGTCGGGCATGGTCGAGGTGCAGGCGGCGCGACAACGGTGAGCGCAACAGTAGAGGGAGGAGGAGGCCGGTGGGGTTCCTCACCCTCGTTGCAGGGGAGACTCGGGGAGGCCAGCGGTGAGCAGCCCGACGGCGACGACGTGCGGCGGGGGGTTCGGGGCAGCCATGGACAGAGCACGGGTGGAGCTCGAGGAAGACGAGCGCGGTCCAGCACGGAGAGAAGGAGGCGAGGCAGTCCGGTGGTGTCGTGGTTCCGGCGAGGGGCCTCCGAGCGGAGGTAGTGGCGTCGAGGCTGAGCCCCAGTTGCAGTTCAGGGGTGGAGGCGATGAGGCGGCGCACGGACGGGTGTCGGGGGCGAGGTGAGGCAGCTACTGTGATGGCGACGGGCGCCCTGGGTGCGGGTGGGCGTCCAGATCGAGCGGGGCAGGGGGGTCGTGCGAGAGAGATGGGATCGTGGGGGTGGGGAAGTGGATCGAGGGTCGAGCGTGGGGCTCTCCCCTGGCGGCGCTGTAGGGAGAGGGTGGGTTCGGGGCAGTCTAGGTTAGGTCGGGGGCTGGGGGGTTATACGGGGTGGCTGGGCCGATTGGCTACTGGGCCGGTTGGGCCTGGCCAGGTGGCCAGCTAGGCCACGGCCCAGCACTGGGGGTCCTTTTTTTCTTTTTAGTTAGTTTTGTTTTTTTCTATTTTTATTGTTTTTCTATTTTTTTCTATTTTAATTCATCTTAAAATGTTTAGGCATTTTCTAAATAAGTGCTTTCTGCACTATAATTTCCTAGGCATTAATTTGCACATCCCGAACATTTTTATTTTATTGTTTGAAAAGTTTTGATGTGTGACAATATTTAATTTTTGAATTTGAAACGTTTCGACCAAACACGTGATTTGCAACAGTAACAAAGGTGTCATGGCATCATTAGCGGAGTTTTACTGTAGCCTAATTATCCGGGCGTCACAATTCTCCTCTACTACAAGAAATCTCGTCCCAAGATTTTAAGAGATGGAGTAAGGGGTGAAAGTCTGGTTATGAAATTCTAACGGATCTCCTCGGTCTTGGTTGATTTTCTCGAAGAGGTCAATCCATTACATTGATGTCTTCATTCCACTGCTTCAGGTCATCATTATGAAGTCTTCATCCTTTCTTCGGGGGTTCCATCGTTCTTACGAATAGGTAACGGGGCTGATCGGCAACGACAGAATGCTATAAGGGTAATAATCTGGGATTAACACATGAATGAGCATACGAGTACCTCTCGAGTTTAACAAATAAAACACATCGAGAGTAAAGTTCGAAGGTACAATAAGAAGTTTCAAGCAACCAGGCAATCGTTCAATGCCTAGTCAGAAGATGAAAAGGTTTCAGGGCAACGCAAATAAGTATTGCGTCTGATACTAGAATAGGTCATCTCTGGGAAGGTGACCTGTGGATGCATACGGAGTCAAGCGCGAGGAATAACCTTGGAAACCGAGGTTACAGGAGAGTCAGGTTTCGATCTTGTGGAACTATGGGTTATGGGCCCACCATGTGGTTCAAAATTAGGAAGGACGCCGACATATTGCACGGTCATGGTAGCAAGGCATGGCAGAGGATAGCCTGCCAGTTATGTTGGCAACAACATTGGTACCAAAGGCGAGGGACGAAGAGAACCATTTTCATGCTCGTTGAACGAGGCGGACCAATAGGCAAAGTTCTCGTCCATCGGGGGTTACCAGGATGTCGTCAGCAATAGTAACAGGGTCACACTGACAAAGTTGTAAACCGAGGTGTTTACATAAGCAGGAGAATATTACTGCTTAGATCTTATAGATCGCAAGCAACGTTAAACCAACCAATGGAAAGGAAGATATGATTATCATATTAATAAGAACAATGGAAAGGAAAATGTGTTTAAACACATATTTCAAGGGTATATCCTTCCCAAGGACAAGCAGAGCATGATATCCATGACAGGATATAATGTAGAAAACTCTTTACTTAGGGGAGAGAAATTTAATGACATTACCCATACAACGGTGTTTGGATAATTGAGCAGGAAACATTTAGCATTGGGCTTCAAATGTTCTTGTTGAAAATTGGAGTATCATAGACATGCTTCGAGATAGCATTGGCATGGTATTCAGGTGAAGATCATGCTTTAGAAACACAAAGGATCCATCAGGAATGGCTTGTAGAATAAGTCTTACAATTTCCTCATGGAAGAAAGGATAGCCTTGCTAAAAAGGAAACGGTAGCAATAGGTCCTCCGGCCATGTGTGCTAGGCACGATATCACCTTACCGGGTCATATAAAGATGTTACAACTCCTGTAAGTATGTTCCAACCATCATATCCGACCGAGATTCAGATCTGATTGGTGTCAGGATACCTCAGACTTAAGATGCATGAGAAGAAAAGGTGCAACACAAATTGACGAGATGACATTGTATGATCCTCGGGAACTGAACTACGGAAGCGAGTTCCAAAACAAGAGTTCATCATTAAATGAAGGAGGGGTGAGGGGTGACTGATTGACTCAGCGACAATTCATTGAGACTTTCAAAAGATGGATTTCCACACTTATGTGAACAAGGGGATAACATGTGTCGGATCAAATAATATAATGATGTGTGTTAGAGGAAAAACATACACAATTAAACATTGGCTGAAAGGTGCACCCGAAATATGGGCTTAGGTAGTACGATCCATGTTAGAATGGTGATTCAATAATCAATGGCCTAAGGATGTAATGTTGACCATTAACTCCAAAGCAATAGGGTTTATAGAAGGGCAGAATCCAAACAGCACCGTTCACCTGTTGATATCCCGGTTAGAAACAACACAAGAAAGAATGGTGATGGTGAGAAGTATCACTATACCAAGAATTCTTAAGAGGTGGAGCAATTCTCACAACATTCTTGACATAAAAGATGGTAATACTCCAAGGTAAAGAAGAACATATGCTGGATAGCAAGGGACTCAAGATTCAATCCAAAACATGAACACATTTGTGTTGAGGTAAGACAAGGATGTTGTCAATGATAACACAATTCATCAAGGGTCAAGGATGGTATTTATCACCATGAATTCGATCGATATCTCGGAAGACCTCGGAATGTTGATGATGATCACAACACAGTTGTCGAGAGGTTCCAAGAAGATGTAACCGATCGACGATGACATCACGTCAACGGAATGATGAAGCAAAAAATTATTGGAACCACAAGTATGACACAAACTCGAAATCAAGCTTGTTGTTCAAGGCGAAATGATATGACGAGGAAAATCAACATAAGCTTAGCTCATCGTGGGAAGTGGTGCTCCGGGGATAAGGACCAGGTAGCACAGTTAAAAATTGGCCCAATAATGGTATAGCCGATCAGGCTATGAATGACGTGGAGGATTATTAAACTCATAAGCAACGAAAATTAATTAGGGTTATCGAACCGGAATGCGGAATCGGTTCACATATCGGTGTTCTCGGTTGACGACAACCCAGAACCTAGAAAAATTGGAATCAGTGAGAAATAACAGTTGATGAAGAACCCATAGGAAGTTATGCAGTTCCATGACATTGTCAAGATATCATAGTGTAATACTCGACGGTAGATCAAAGTAAAGGTTGGACAGGTGCAATGATCTGCACAAGACAAGTACTTCAACTTGTCCGATAAATGGTATTAATGAGAAAATATGGTCGGAACCATGATTGCAAATGAGCAAACATAGATACAGGATGAACTTATAACAAGGGGATTATTATCCTTTACAAGAAGCTTCGATGATAAGTTTCACATTGGGTCCATGGGCATGAACGCAAAGGCTCAAGGTCGACTCCCACTTCTTCCATGCATAACCTTTCATTTTACTTCTTGCTTTTGATGAAGCTGTAGTGTACAAATTTTATCTAGCAAAATAATAGAAGAGTATGACTCGTGAAAACCTTCGAGTTCACACATAATAAGGAAGGCATAGGTTCAACCCGTTAGGGTATCATGGAAACATATACCACAAGCTTCAATAGTAAATACCACCAGCTCGAAAACAGAGCATGGTTGAGAAAGCAGAGGATACAATTTACCAAAGGCTTTATATATCCGTGGAAAGGCTCACAAGGTGAAAGAACATGCGGTGCCCCCATGTTTGGTTTTGGTAATCGATGGCAATCTCTATTGACTAATGGTTGCCTTGAGTTATATCTGAAGGTTTTGTCCATAGGCTTTTCTTGAAGTCCATGTGTTGGTTTCAAGGAGTTTATGAGTTGACCAAGGTGTTATTAAGGAATTATCCAAAGATTGGTCATGTGAGTGTTGAGCTTATTGCAAGCATGTCTTGAAGAATAAGATTGTGTGATCATTCATGTCCACCTTCAAGACATCATCCAAATGAAGAGAGTTGGAAAGATTCAACACACAAAGCGCACAAGATGTACCGAGGGATCAAGTGATCCCATGGTGTGGTAAGCATTGTCCATTACGCTTTGTGTGCTAACCCATGGTCTTCGTGAGAGTTCTTTGTGGGGTTAGGTTAGGTGTGCAAGTTCAAGTGATGTATCACGAAGAGATCAAGTGCTTGAAGCTTGCCGTCCATTGTGGTGACAATGGACTTGTGAAGATGAGCGGAAGAGTGGCTCATCCATAGTGGAGTATGGGGGAGCAATCAACTAGTCTTCATCGAGCCAACGCAATCAAGAAAGGTGGTCCATCTTGAGGAGGAGTAGATCGTCATCATCTAGCTCAAGTGGATTTTGTGCAAGGCAAAGGTTTGCCCTTGATAGGTTTTCTATTTTACCGGTCTCATGGTAGTTGTGGGAGACCGATTTATAGGATCGATTGCCGTACTATCAAAGGGGGCTCTCGATGAGTTGCTTGATCGTATCGTTCGTAGAGAGCTCAAACCATTGCATCCTTGCATCATCTTTATTGGTTCTTGTTTGGTTCTTCTCCTTGTGAGATTTGGAGCTTTTGGTCATCTTGATGACAAGCTTGAGTTCATCGAAAACGGAGTTTGCATACGTCTTCTATGATGTTTTCGGTGTTGGAGGTTTTACCGGTCTTATCCGAGGAAGGGTTCTCACCATTTTCTTTTGGGCCTTTTCTCATTTGCTTATTATTGGTATTTCTTTCAAGATTGTGTTAGCCCTTGTCGCTAGCTTTCCAACAAACTTGGTTTCATCGAATTCGGAGTCCGGATGCAAAAGTTGTGGTTGTTTTGGTAAAGGCTGCAGCGGTACTACCGCGACTAGAGCGGATGTAATTTTTTACTACCGCTCCAGAGCGGTACTACCGCGGCTCCTGAGCGGTAGTACCGCACCAGAGCAGTACTACCGCGGCTCCTAAGCGGTAGTACCGCTCCGGACCAAAATCTCGTGTTTTGCTCAGCGGAAGTAGGCACAGAAGTATTTTTTTAGTACCGCTCGCAAGCAGTAGTACCGCTACCATTTGCGGTAGTACCGTGAGGTCGAGCGGTAGTACCGTGAGGTCGAGCGGTACTACCGCTCCGAAGGTTCTTTTGGCCTTTTTGCCTCCTCGCTGTTGTGTTTCGAAGGGGTTCTACCGCCCTAGCGGTAGTACCGCTCCTTGGAGCGGTAGTACCGCTCTGTGCGGGCTGTGAGCATAACGGTTGGATTCGGGAGCTCCTATAAAAGGGGGTCTTCTTCCCCATTCAACCTTATCCTTTGAGCTCGTGTTCTTCCCCCATTGTTGACCTTCTTCGAGCTTGCTAACTCTCAATCCCTCCATGGATTCTTGCTAGTTTTTGAGGGAAAAGAGAGAGGAGATCTAGATCCACATTTCCACCAATCACTTTCTCCTCTATGTGAGGGGAGCCCCTTGGATCTAGTTCTTGGAGTTCTTGGTGTTCTCCTTCTTGTTCTTCCTCTCATTTTCCTCCCTAGCATTAGTTGCTTCGGTGGGATTTGAGAGAGAAGGACTTGGGCACTCCGTGTGCCCTTGCCATTGCATTTGGTGCATCGGTTTGAGTTCTCCACGTGATACGTGGAAGTTACAAGTTGAGAAGCTTATTACTCTTGGGTGCTTGGTGCCCTTGAGCTTGTTTATCTTGGGTGCTTGGGCCCCCTAGTCGGTTGGTGGTGTTCGGAGCTCAATCATTGTGGTGTAAAGCTCCGGGCAAGCGTCGGGGTCTCCAATTAGGTTGTGGAGATCGCCCCGAGCAATTTGACGGGTACCGGTGACCGCCCCCAAGGGTTGCCAAAGTGTACGGGTTCGGTGACCGCCCCCAAGGGTCGCCATTTGTACGGGTTCGGTGACCGCCCTCAAGGGTCCCTTAGTGGAATCACGGCATCTTGCATTGTGCGAGGGCGTGAGGAGATTACGGTGGCCCTAGTGGCTTCTTGGGGAGCATTGTGCCTCCACACCGCTCCAAACGGAGATTAGCATCCGCAAGGGTGTGAACTTCGGGATACATCATCGTCTCCTCGTGCCTCGGTTATCTCTTACCCGAGCCCTTTACTTATGCACTTTACTTTGTGATAGCCATATTGTTATTTGTCATATATCTTGCTATCACTTTGTTGCTTACCTTGCTTAGCATAAGTTGTTGGTGCACATAGGTGAGCCTAGTTGTTGTAGGTTTTGTGCTTGACAAATTAACCGCTAGGTTTATTCCGCATTTGTTCGAGCCTCTACCGTAATTATTTTAAAACGCCTATTCACCCCCCCCCTCTAGGCGACATCCACGATCTTTCAATTGGTATCAGAGCCTCGTCTCTCTTTGTTGGGCTTAACCGCCTAGAGAGTAAAGATGTCGACTAGAGGATTAGGATTCTCTGACACTCTTAGTTTCGATGGCACAAATTTTGATGTTTGGGTAATTCGCATGCTTAATCTCTTTAGGGTCATGGACCCAAATTTAGAGCGAATTGTAGATATGGGTTTTTCTCCTCCAAAGGATCCCCAAAGATTATCTTTAGAGGATGAGAAAAACTCTTATCTCAATGCTCAAGCCTCTAATGTGCTTTTCGATGCTTTGAGCAATGTAGTTATATTTCAACTCATGCCGTTCCGGGATGCTCATGAGTTATGGACAAAGCTTCAAGATAAATATGGTGTGTCCAAGATTTGTGGGGATGGTTGTTCTTCCTCCACCTCCGGTCATATAGTCTTCTCAACTTCTTCTACTTCACCTACATGTGGTTTGCCACAAGGTAATGATATGGTGAGTAGTGTTGGTCATTGCAATGATGATAGTATGCTTATTGTGGATGATTCTTCATCACTATATTATTGCAATGCTCCCTCTTTGGGCTTTAACACTTCGAGCACTCCAAATGTTTCACATGCTTGTGTTGATAGTCCTTGCATATCATGTAGAAATTGCTTGACTAAATCTCATGATGATATGCTTGCTATGTCTTGTTGCCATGATAAAAATGCATCTATTTCCTCGAATTGTTGTGCTAACAATGTAGAGGAAACCGAACACTCCATGGAACAAGATGTGGTGTTTAATGGTGCCTCAAGGGATCCTACATCATCATCTATTGCTTTTTGCCTTATGGCTAAGGCATCAAAGGTATCTCCTACTTTGTACCCCAATATGTCTCTTGATGATGATGTTGATGCTAATGATGATGAGGATAATGATGAAGATAACGATAATGTTGCCTCCTTAAAAACTAAGGGGGAGATGACTTTTAAAGCTCTTCATAAAAATAAAATTGCTCGTTCCAACTTCATGGAAATTATGTCCATTGCCATTGAGGGCAAGAAATATATTGAGGAGTTGGAATCTCATCTCGAGGAGCATGAGGTCACCATTGAGAAAATGGAAGCTCATGGGCGTGATTACGCAAATGAGATCGCGGAGCTATCTCAAGCTCTTGAACATGAACAAACCACCTCCGAATCTCTTGAGGAGACTTTTGCTCTAGAATTATCTAGAGTGAGGGAATCTCATGATAGAGCTCTTGAGGTGGCCAACGATTTCAAAACTAAAAATGCTAAGCTTGAAGTTTCTCATGCTAGACTCCTTGAGGATTTTGAGCACCTCGAAAATGGCTCAAGGGTCATCAAGGGTGAGCTCATCAAACTCACCAAGTCTCATGCCCAACTTGAAGCTTCTTATTTAAAAGAGCTTGCCAAGTTGCCTTCTCCTCTTGTTGTTAATGATGATGCTTGTGCTACTAATTCTATTACTTGTGAAGCATCCATTTTGAAGGAGAATGTTGAGCTACGGGCTCAACTTGAGGTGCTATCTAGCAATTATGGGAAATTGGAAGAAAGTCATGAAAAGCTCTCAAGCTCTCATGATGATCTTCTAGTATCCCATAGTGTGCTAAAGATAGCTCATGAGGCCATGATTGCTAAGGTAACATCTAGTGAGCCTCATGTGGATACTAGCACTACTTCTAGTCAAAATAGTATATTGCCATGTGCTAGTCCTTGTAATTCATCTACTCACAATGTTGGTACATCTTGTGATGAATTGCTTTCCTTGCCTTGTTGCTCTAACGATGAAGCTTATACTTCCTCTAGTACTTGTGTTGAGACTAACCATGTAGAGGAAATCAAAGAGCTCAAGGCCCAAGTCACTTCTTTGAAGAAAGACTTGGAAAAGTGTCATGAAGGGAAATCCACACTCAACAATATCTTGAGTGTGCAAAAATCCCCCAATGACAAAGGTGGACTTGGATTCAACCCCAATAAGAATAAGAAGTCCAAGATGAACAAAAAGAAGGGCCAAGAACAAGTCAAGAATTCGACCAAGATTGTTTGCTTCAAGTGCAAAGTAGAAGGGCATCATGTTAGATCTTGCCCATTGAAGAAGAAGGCCATTAGTGTCAAGCAACAAGGGAAGAGGGCACAAGTTCAATCTCATGCTCAACCTCAAGTTGAAGAAAGGACACTTCCCAAGAAGACTCAAGTTAATGCCTCTCTTGTTGAGAAATCAAGTGAGAAGAAAATGAAGAGTAGACGTTGCTACTTATGTCGTGAGAAAGGTCACCTCGCTTCTTCATGCACTATTGGTAACTTATCCAACCCAATTATTATTGATGATATCTATGCTTTTGGGAAGGATAAGGTTGGCAATGTGTTTGCCAAGTTTGTTGGTACTCAAAGTGGTGTCAAGAAAAGAACCATTTGGGTTGCCAAGCCTATTGTGACTAACCTCTTAGGACCCAACTTGGTTGGGGACCAACAAGCTCAAACTTGATCAATAGGTGTTGTTGGAGGGCATTGGAGACTTGGCTACATTATGAAGAATTAAGGGGACTTCATCACTCTTATTGTCTCAAGCCAAGTCAATTGAATCATCAAGTTTATATCTTATATCCAATGTGCCTCCTTGCGGTAACTTGTACTTAAAATTGCTTACATTGAAAGTTACTTGCCCCCTTGCATGTTTTGGTTTTGTTCCTTGCATGTGTTTGTATATGTTGTGATTCCAACTTGCTTATCTTGAGCAATCAAGTATGTGTGTGTTGGTTTGCACACCATGTACGTGTGTGTCGTGCGTTGAGCCTTTATGCTTCTTGTTTGTATCCTAGTTGGCTCGTGTGAGAGATTAATGGAACATCCCATTTTGGGGGAGTGATGTGCTTTGTGCACCTCACAATCCTATAAATGTGTGTACATGAGGAATACCATCTAGTATTGATATTACAAGATTATCTAGTCGCTAGGTGGTATATCTCTCATGAGAAATTCAAATTCTAAATAGTCCATTAATTATCTCTTGTTTGTTCCTCTTATTGCCTCTTGTTAAGTTCTTATTGGTATCACATTATGGGGGAGTAATATGCTAAGTGCATATTACAAGCCTAGAAAATGTGTACATTTGAGATATTGTCACCTAGAATTGATATTGTAGATTATCTTGTTCCTAGGTGGCATGTTAGCTCTACAAGTTGCAATTTGCTTGTGTTTGTTGTGAAGATGATGTTGGATGTCCTTGTTATCTACCACCGGGAATTATTTCCAAATACTTCTTGTCTTTTGACAATTGGTAGTCACTTATGTGTGGTAGAATTTGTTGATCATCTTTACATTGGCTTATGTTTTACTTGCCTTTTCTCTTGCCAAGGTTTGTGTCAACTCCCGTTGTCTTCCATACCACTTGTGGATCTTGTTTATTTCTTGTTCTTGTCTAGTGTTTTCTAGATATAGTGAAAGTGGTGATCCCACCTTGTGCATTTTGTATTCAAATACAAATCCTATATAATGCACAACTCGTGGGGGGAGCTATTCTATTTTCTTCAGAACACTCTTCTTGTGATCCTTATCAAGTGTGTTTTGGTGGAAGGCGAGCCATTTCTTTTTGGTACTTTGTGCCATCATGAAACTTTGCTGAGAGCTTGGTTTGTTTGGAACCATCCTCTCTTTGGGAGTTTGACATCTTTTGTTTAGTGTGTATCAATGGATATCTCATTCCTTGATGTATCTTTAATGATATATTTTAAGTGATGATTTCTCCATTTGGTATCCTTTTCACTTGGCATTTCTTTGTCTTTTGGTTTCGGGTTTTGTAAGTCTTGAGCATGCATGTTTACTTCATGTATTTCATTTGGCATGCTTTCTTTCTTTGACTCAATATATAGGGAAAACTCCACCTAGTCTCAATTTGGATGAGATGTGCATGAAATTCATTTTCATATCTATATGCACATATTTTTGTGGAGTTTGTCCTATGTATTGGTGTTTCTAACTATTTGGTCCCGATGATTTTGGGTACCGTTTAGTTTGTGTTGTTCTTCTAGGAACATTTGGAGATGCATTGGATGCTTGGCTCACTCACAAGGAAGGTGTTGTCACCATGTGCATATCGGAGTCAAGCTAGGATGATCAATGAACTACTATCTACCTTCAATTGGTATCTACTACATCCTTCCAATGATATCCCGGTAACAAGTATCTATTCATGCTTTCCCTTCTTGTATTCAACCTTGTGTAGGTTGCATCTTGGCATGATATTCATTTCATATCTTGTGATACTTGTTTCCCTTCTCAAAGCATCCCAACGATGATCTCTTGTTGCTAGTTGTGATGTCTTTGATGTTCGTGCGGTAGGAATTCATTTATATACAATAAGACCATATCTAGCCATGTGCTATGCTTCCAGGCAAATATCTTATTGGTATATGTATGACTTCCTTTTGGATATCTTGTTCCTTCGTGCTGTAACTATTTCGGGTGTACATCCTTCTTTGTAGATATATATCATCATGATTTCGTCTACCTAGAACCCTATACACTTGAGAGAACTTACATCTCTAGTTGATATCCTTTCTTTCACGTCCACCTTGTCTTTCTTATGTTATTTCTTTGGTGGCGCCGTGAAAGCTTTTGCCTTGAGTGTGTGTCCTCTATTGTAGCTTCTTGATGCACTCTTGTGTGGTGAAGATTATTTTCCTCATGCTTGTCTTTACGAGGCTTTTGCCATCTTAATTGGTATCCCTCGTCTTGATGAGGCTTTCATCTTCTATCTTCACCACGGGTTGTCACAAGCACAGGTTCTTTATATGCGTATTAGTAAGCTTGTGAACCCATTTGCTAGTTGTGTGTGGGAATGATAGGCCTTGCACCGTGTGCCTCATTCTTTCAAGACTATGTTGATGCTTAATGCTCATCCTATTTTTAGTCTTCTCAAGTGCTTCGCCATGACTCACACACATCATTTTGGTTGAGCCTATTCTTAAGTTGCCTCTTTTACTTGTTGCTCAACCATGTGCTTGTTGCAAGCGCTAGGCTTTGTTTCCTATATGCTCACTTGCACTGGATGTAAGTTTCTATTGATTTTGGGGGAGCTATGATCCTATTTTGTGCACTTTGTATCCAAATACAAATATTCTTATGTGTGCACAAATCATGGGGAGCTTCTCTAGCTTATTTAGAACACTCCTTTGCTCATATCATAATATCCTTCATTCATGTGGCTCATAGGATCTTTGGTCTAGTTGGTTCAATTGATATCATTTGATTGCTTGCTTCAATTGGTATCTTTTGATTGCTCGATTGCTTGTTTCTCTCTTTGTTATGTCTTTGTGGCATATCACTCTTTTGCAATCTTTGGGCCTCAATATAGTTTGTCTTCCTCCAAGTATTTACCATTGGATATGTGTATTGCATTCCACTCTATTTTTGAGAGATACACAATTTATGGAGGAACACTCTTTATATTGGCCTTCTAAGCTTTTCACCCATTTTGGCAATCGATGCCAATGGGGGAGGAGTTTCAGAGAGTTTTGTGGAGAATTCTTCTGAGTTTTCTCCTTGCTTTGGTTTTGGTTCCTAAGCATTTGCATCCCATTCTCATGCATCATTGGTTATTGCATTGCATGGTGATGCATAACTCCTTGTATAAACTCTCTTGAAAGTGATTGTCATCAATTACCAAAATGGGGGAGATTGAAAGAACATGCGGTGCCCCCATGTTTGGTTTTGGTAATTGATGGCAATCTCTATGGACTAATGGTTGCCTTGAGTTATATCTGAAGGTTTTGTCCATAGGCTTTTCTTGAAGTCCATGTGTTGGTTTCAAGGAGTTTATGAGTTGACCAAGGTGTTATTAAGGAATTATCCAAAGATTGGTCATGTGAGTGTTGAGCTTATTGCAAGCATGTCTTGAAGAATAAGATTGTGTGATCATTCATGTCCACCTTCAAGACATCATCCAAATGAAGAGAGTTGGAAAGATTCAACACACAAAGCGCACAAGATGTACCGAGGGATCAAGTGATCCCATGGTGTGGTAAGCATTGTCCATTACGCTTTGTGTGCTAACCCATGGTCTTCGTGAGAGTTCTTTGTGGGGTTAGGTTAGGTGTGCAAGTTCAAGTGATGTATCACGAAGAGATCAAGTGCTTGAAGCTTGCCGTCCATTGTGGTGACAATGGACTTGTGAAGATGAGCGGAAGAGTGGCTCATCCATAGTGGAGTATGGGGGAGCAATCAACTAGCCTTCATCGAGCCAACGCAATCAAGAAAGGTGGTCCATCTTGAGGAGGAGTAGATCGTCATCATCTAGCTCAAGTGGATTTTGTGCAAGG
Organism: Triticum aestivum; assembly: GCF_018294505.1. NCBI lineage: Eukaryota > Viridiplantae > Streptophyta > Magnoliopsida > Poales > Poaceae > Triticum > Triticum aestivum. The sequence goes on from NC_057812.1 coordinate 308,204,665, forward strand.
CAAAGGTTTGCCCTTGATAGGTTTTCTATTTTACCGGTCTCATGGTAGTTGTGGGAGACCGATTTATAGGATCGATTGCCGTACTATCAAAGGGGGCTCTCGATGAGTTGCTTGATCGTATCGTTCGTAGAGAGCTCAAACCATTGCATCCTTGCATCATCTTTATTGGTTCTTGTTTGGTTCTTCTCCTTGTGAGATTTGGAGCTTTTGGTCATCTTGATGACAAGCTTGAGTTCATCGAAAACGGAGTTTGCATACGTCTTCTATGATGTTTTCGGTGTTGGAGGTTTTACCGGTCTTATCCGAGGAAGGGTTCTCACCATTTTCTTTTGGGCCTTTTCTCATTTGCTTATTCTTGATATTTCTATCAAGATTGTGTTGGCCCTTGTCGCTAGCTTTCCAACAAACTTGGTTTCGTCGAATTCGGAGTCCGGATGCAAAAGTTGTGGTTGTTTTGGTAAAGGCTGCAGCGGTACTACCGCGACTAGAGCGGATGTAATTTTTTACTACCGCTCCAGAGCGGTACTACCGCGGCTCCTGAGCGGTAGTACCGCACCAGAGCAGTACTACCGCGGCTCCTAAGCGGTAGTACCGCTCCGGACCAAAATCTCGTGTTTTGCTCAGCGGAAGTAGGCACAGAAGTATTTTTTTAGTACCGCTCGCAAGCAGTAGTACCGCTACCATTTGCGGTAGTACCGTGAGGTCGAGCGGTAGTACCGTGAGGTCGAGCGGTACTACCGCTCCGAAGGTTCTTTTGGCCTTTTTGCCTCCTCGCTGTTGTGTTTCGAAGGGGTTCTACCGCCCTAGCGGTAGTACCGCTCCTTGGAGCGGTAGTACCGCTCTGTGCGGGCTGTGAGCATAACGGTTGGATTCGGGAGCTCCTATAAAAGGGGGTCTTCTTCCCCATTCAACCTTATCCTTTGAGCTCGTGTTCTTCCCCCATTGTTGACCTTCTTCGAGCTTGCTAACTCTCAATCCCTCCATGGATTCTTGCTAGTTTTTGAGGGAAAAGAGAGAGGAGATCTAGATCCACATTTCCACCAATCACTTTCTCCTCTATGTGAGGGGAGCCCCTTGGATCTAGTTCTTGGAGTTCTTGGTGTTCTCCTTCTTGTTCTTCCTCTCATTTTCCTCCCTAGCATTAGTTGCTTCGGTGGGATTTGAGAGAGAAGGACTTGGGCACTCCGTGTGCCCTTGCCATTGCATTTGGTGCATCGGTTTGAGTTCTCCACGGTGATACGTGGAAGTTACAAGTTGAGAAGCTTATTACTCTTGGGTGCTTGGTGCCCTTGAGCTTGTTCCTCTTGGGTGCTTGGGCGCCCTAGACGGTTGGTGGTGTTCGGAGCTCAATCATTGTGGTGTAAAGCTCCGGGCAAGCGTCGGGGTCTCCAATTAGGTTGTGGAGATCGCCCCGAGCAATTTGACGGGTACCGGTGACCGCCCCCAAGGGTTGCCAAAGTGTACGGGTTCGGTGACCGCCCCCAAGGGTCGCCATTTGTACGGGTTCGGTGACCGCCCTCAAGGGTCCCTTAGTGGAATCACGGCATCTTGCATTGTGCGAGGGCGTGAGGAGATTACGGTGGCCCTAGTGGCTTCTTGGGGAGCATTGTGCCTCCACACCGCTCCAAACGGAGATTAGCATCCGCAAGGGTGTGAACTTCGGGATACATCATCGTCTCCGCGTGCCTCGGTTATCTCTTACCCGAGCCCTTTACTTATGCACTTTACTTGTAGCCATATTGTTATTTGTCATATATCTTGCTATCACATTGTTGCTTACCTTGCTTAGCATAAGTTGTTGGTGCACATAGGTGAGCCTAGTTGTTGTAGGTTTTGTGCTTGACAAATTAACCGCTAGGTTTATTCCGCATTTGTTCAAGCCTAAACCGTAATTATTTTAAAGCGCCTATTCACCCCCCCCCCTCTAGGCGACATCCTCGATCTTTCACAAGGTTACTAGAGTATGAAGGACACTGTCAGATAATAATACAACAAGAGGTCTAGTGGTCTACAAAGGAGCTGATGTGAGTATCGGTACTCTATCAAAGGAAGAAGGAATGCATGTGCATCAGATTATAGAAACAACTGACTAACTCAAAGCTCAAATGCAAAGGAATTATGAATTCCAAGACAAGGAATTAGAAGCAATGCTCTGATTAGGGATGGATAAGTTGAATAGCCTTAGGGGTACAATCAATGGCAATTTGAGTGGTCGAGATCCAGCTCATGTCTGAAATGATGTCTGAATCGGAAGGATAAATTCCAGGGAACAACGGATGATTGTGTGCATTCACACACATGTTGAATCAAAAGGATCAGAATGACAATCACAAAGGTTTTTAAATTTGTCACAGCCCTAGCCTTAGCCTTTGCTTGACCTTGCATGATCATCATGTCATCATGTTTAAGTTTTATGAAACTCTGAAATGGGGATGGTCAAGCCCTAGCACAAATGCAGTTCAAATAGTTTCAAATAAAAATATTTTCAATGAACTCAAAATGCCTTTTAAAAATGTTCATCATCTCTGGTTTAAGGTGGAAGCATCTACCCAAGATGATTTGCATTTTTGCTGGACACATTTGGGCTTTGAATTAAATCACTAGGTATTTGAATTTGGGCATTTAATCAATATAAATATTTTAAATGCTCGAATAATCCTGGAAATAATTTTGGTCAGTCGTAAATATTTCAAATAAAGCCCAAAATATATCCCAGGATTTATGTAAATGAGTTAGTATTATTACTAATTCCTAACATATCAAATAAATAGAAAACAGAAAACTAATAGAAGGAGAGAGAGAGTTTCCTTACCTGGCGCTACCTGGCGGCCCAGCTGGCCCAGCCAGCCCACCAGGGGCACGGGCGTCTTCTTCCCCGCGCCAGCGCACGAAGCAGCTCGCTGGAGCGCGCCGACGCCGCCTTGGCCACCTCCTTCTTCCTCCCCGGGCCTTCTAGCGATGCCACGGAGACGCCCCGTGGCCCCTCGCTCCTCTCCCTCACTCTCTGCTCTCCCCCTCGCCCTCTGCTCCCTCTCCCGAGCACACCCGAGCGGAGCTCGTCGTCGCCGACGCAATTTACCACGGCCACCGACCACCCCTCGCCCTGCCGATGAGTCAAGAAGCTCTGCCACGACGCCCTCTTCCTCCCCGTCGAGCAACGCCTCACCGGGAGCTCTGCATCGCCGTTCCGCCATCGTCTTCCTCCTCGGATCGCCGGAGATTTTCTTCGCTGTTCCGCCTGCACCAGACTTTCCTCGAGCCGCTGAGACCTCCTCCGGCCTCGCTGTGAGCTTCTCCACCTCCTCCCCTTGCTCCCGTGCTCAGCTTCTCACCGCAGCCATCATTTCAACGATGACCGAATCGCGCCGCCGCCTGAGCTCCTCACCGCCGTGGCCATGGTCACCGTAGCCTCCAACTGAGCTCACCCACGTGCTCGCCATGCCATGTAGGTGCCTTGGGAGCCAAGCACGCAACCCCACTGCCACCATATCCTCGCTCCCGAGCTCGGCTGAACTCCGGCCGCCGCTGCCGTTGCCACCGCCGACGTCTTAGACCACCCCAACCCAAGCTAACCCTGCCAGTCGATGCGCGCAAGCTCCAGCTCCTCATAGATGGGCTCAGCCGTCGATTTGGTCGCCGAAGGCCAAATCCCGGGCCCCTCCACCGTCTCTGGCCTCGCCGGCGACGAGCCGCGGGTCAACTCCGGTGAGTTTGACCCCGGTTGACTAGGTTTGACTTCCCCCTGACTCACTGACGTGTGGGCCCCAGGCCACTAACTAAACTAGGTTAGTATTAGTTTAACGCTAACTAAACTTAGTTAGTTTAATTGACACTGACAGACGGGACCCACAGGTCAGGTTTGACCTGGGCCAGCCCCTGTTGACCTGCTGACGTCACCATGACCTAATGCTGACGCAGTAATACATTTTCTGGATTTATTAATAATCAGGAAATTCCAGAAAATGTTCAAAACTTCTAAAAATCATAGAAATTCAACCGTAACTCCAAATGAAATAAATTATATATGAAAAATTATCAGAAAAATTCAAGGAATCTGTTTATGGCATTTGCATGCATGTTTGAACAACCTAGGGTTGCTGTATAGGGAATTTTTCATAATTGACATTTAAATAAACACATATGGAGTTTGAATTTGAACCCTTGGTTCAAACCAACTTCATTTAATATGATTGCTAGTTGCATTAGCTCAATCAACAGCATATTGCCATGACATTATCATGCATCATAATTGTTGAATTGCATTGATTGTGTTCCTCTTTGCTTGTCGGTATTTGTCCCCTCTCGATAGACGTGGTTCCGACGATGAGTTCGATGACACCGATGAAGAACTTTACTATCTTCAGAAGTGCCAGGCAAGCAAAACCCCCTTGCTCATTCCGATACAATCCCACTCTCTCACTCCTGCTCTCTTTTACTGCATTAGGACAACAATGATTCATCTGTTACTTCCTGCGGTAGTTGAACGCCTTATCCTCTGCATGACCTATCATTGCCACGGTAAATGGATGAAACCCACTAGCATGAGTAGGAGTTGTTTGAGCCCTGATGTGCCTACTCATTCATGCTTGTTTTTCATGCCTGCTATTGCATAGAGTCATGTCAGGTCTGGTTCATCGGGGATGAATCGGAGGTGTGTGAACATGTCCTACTGTGTGTGAGCTAAGTGTGTCAACACGATTTGGTAAAGGTAGCGGTGAGAGGCCATGTAGGAGTACATGGTGGGTTGTCTCACTGAAACCATCCTCAGGAACTGAGTTCTGTGTTTGTGATCCATGAAACAGCTACTACCACACATTGGGCCCTGAAATATGACCCTGCTCGACTTATTGACCCCTCTCGTCCTTTGTCCAGGAGTTGCAACTAGTTTCTGGTGTTTGTAGGTTATGTGTTGGCGGTCGTGCATAGTGCTGACCCTAGGGGTGGGCTATGATGCGGTAGATACACTGTGGCCGGGTATGTCGGGCGCCCGTTTGGCGTCTCGGGACCCTGTACACATCGTTTGGGGCCGTTGAGGACACCCCGGCCGGATTTCCTTGCGGATGGAACCCGAATAGGTGATAAACCTGGACTAGAGACTTGTGCGGATAGTCAGGTCGTGGTCTACACCCACGTCGGCTTTCGCTTGAAGTCTGCCGAGCACATGTCGTGTGCAGACGCTAAGTGGTGGAAACATGTGTGACGAAGTACACCCCTGCAGGGTTATAAATGATCTATTCGAATAGCCGTGTCCGCGGTAAAGGACTTCTGGGTTGCCTATAACAGTTCATAGATAAGTGAAAGTGGATACTCTAAAATGTGCAAGATAAGCGTGAGTGCTATGGATGGCCTTCTCATAGGGAGACGGGAGCGGATCCATAGTGGTGTATTGATATGGTGAATATGTGGACTCGTGTGTGCCACCTCAAAAGAGTTACTTGTAGTCGTAGTTTAAGATAGCCACCAAGTCAAAGCTGGCTTGCTGCAGTTAAACTCCACCACCCCCTGTTGATACCGATGCATATGTAGCTAGTTCTGATTTAAGTCTTGTTGAGTACTTTTGTACTCACGTTTGCTTAATTTATGTTTTGCAGAGAGATTTCAGTCTCGCTAGTAGTTTCATGTGGACTTCGACGTTTAGCTTGATACGTCAGCTATGATCTTGTGCCCTTGACAGGATCTGGTAGATAGTCAGGCTTCTCAGCCTTTTTCATTTGTAGATGTTTGTACTCAGACATGTTAAGCTTCCGCATGTGCTTTGATTTGTATGCTATGATTGTTGGGTCATGAGACACATGTTTGTAATATCTTGGCTCCTCGGAGCCTAATGAATAAATACTTGAGTCGTAGAGTTATGTTGTGATGCCATGTTGTATTTACACATATCGAGCATATTGTGTGTATGATTGAAATGCTTGGTATGTGTGGGATCCGACAATCTAGTTGTTTATCCTTGGCAGCCTCTCTTATGGGGAAATGTAGTCTAGTGTTTCCATGAGCCATAGTAGTCCACTACAGCCCGGTTCACCAGAGTCCTGCTAGCCTAGCACTACTACTCAGGGCACTTGACTGGCCGGCATGTGTTTCACTTAGTTCCTGTGTCTGTCCCTTCAGGGAAATGTCACGCGGTGACATCCAGAGTCCTGCCTAGCCTGCTACAGCCCGGGTTCCCGAAGTCCTGTTAGCCCAGTGCTACAACCTGGATTCACACGCTGCTGACCAACATGCTCGATGTGATTCATGTATGCCTGTCCCCATAGGTTGGTGCCGCTTTGGGTTCACGATTAGCCATGTCGGCCCGGGTTCTCTGTCATATGGATGCTAGCGACACTATCATATACGTGAGCCAAAAGGCGCAAATGGTCCCGGGCCATGGTAAGGCGACACCCGTGGGAATACCATGCGTGAGGCCGCAAAGTGATATAAGGTGTTACCGGCTAGATCGATGTGACTTGGAATCGGGGTCCTGACAGCGTTGGTATCAGAGCCTGACTGCCTGTAGGATTACCAAGCCAAACTGGTCGAAGTCGAGTCTATTAATGCTTTAGTTATGTAAGGGAATTGATTGTGGAAGGGAACGTAAGGCTCTTTTTACTCCTTTACCCTATGCCCTTCTGATTTGAGTCAACCTCTTCTATTCTACGGGGATTAAGAATTAGGCCTTCTCATCTATCTATCAGAATGACGTGCTACTAATCCATAGACTTATAGAATTGATAGTTTCAAGCCTCAGTTCCATTCCTACTACTTCCGTATGTTGACAGTTGATCTCAGAACCTTGATATTGTGTTGTTGAGTGGTTATGCCACCATTTTGCAGGATATCTCAAATCATTTTGAGCATTTACAGCCGTTATGTTGTCCGAGTCATCCCAGGTTTCTAAATAGTCTGATGCATTTGCAAATCCCTTCCTTCCGTTTTCGATGTCCCTTTGGGCCAGTTCAACCACACTAATCGATCTGTTGAGGTACTCCGTTGCCTTGACATGTATGTTGGAGTTAGTGTTATGACCCTAGGTGTCTTAGAGGACCACTTAGTAATCTAGCAATGCTTTGCATCCCCAGTGTGATGGTTCTGGCCACCATTCTCGAAAGCATCCCGTGATGCCATCTAGTAGTAGGCATTCTATTTTCGGGTTTTTGAACCCGAGATTCACCCTACCTACTTCATGTTGATAGTGTTTGCTCGTTCCTTTAGGTTATTAGTAACCTTTGCACTAGCCCTCGAGGTCCATGGTATTTCCTTCTTCCAAATACTATGAACCACTTATGGCAGAAGTCTGTTGGATCAAAAGATCACAATCAGAGTGCTCTTGATGAGTTCTTCAATCTACATTGTGAATCTGCCAGTTCTACCTTTCTGCATGGGTTATCCGGAAGAAATGTTGAGCTTGCTCGACATACTAATCCATGCATCCACAACTCAGAAAATCATATGTTCTTTGAGTTGTCCCTCATTAGTTGTTTTTTTGACCTCCGTCTATCAATTTGTAGTCAGGAGTAGTCGTGCACTCGTGTTATCGATGTCTATTACTCTTGTAGTTCGTCAAGCCATTCTATTCCAGAATGACTAGGAGAAAACAGACTTCGGTACCTCATCCATATCCAGGACTGGGTCAAAGCAGCTGTAATCCGCAAATCAAATGCCAATCCAGCTTTTGATTCTGTTCTATCTTGGGGTATTACCATCTTTATGTCAAGAATGTCATGGAAATTGCACACCATCCTATGAACTCTTGATATAGTGATACTTCTTGCCATCATTGTTCATTCCTTGGTCCCCATGTTATCCGACAAGTGAATCATGATGAGTGAAATCTATACTCCTAGCAACTCCGTTGCTTGGTAGTTAAAGGACAATAATCTCATTCTTAGCATGTTGGTTATTGAATCATCGTTCTAAGATAGATTGTGCTACCTAGTCCTTGTTTCTGGTGCACTCTTCGATTGATGAGTTTGGATTTTGTCAAATCCTCGCTCATTTGATCATATCGTCTTGCCCTAAAAAGCAAGATTGTTCTCGAGCTTAGTAACATATCGGTGGTTCGTGATGTTCCGAAATCCTCTCGGAAGTATTACCAGGTTGTCATCTGACTGCTATGTTGAGTTCGTGATCATGTTGGTTTTTCTCCAAACCACCCATTCTCCAAGAATCTGTGGTGGATATCCCTGAGCTAGTTGGTTGAGCTAAACAACAACTTGGAGTGTTGGAAGATAAAATCTTGTCTGACTTAGTTCATGTTAAGGGATATCTTTGTGTTTGTGTGTGTGTTGAAGAAAGATGATATCTTCACCAATTGGTCCTCGTGATCAGTTGTTGGATCTCTTGTCTTGTCAAAACTTTGACTTGAGTATGGGTTATCGTCAAGTAAAATCAGAACCAACGATGTTCGTAATGTTGTCTTACTCGTGGTTGATCCCTCGAGCATACACCATTACATCCTTTGGTCTGACCAATGCTATCACCGTGTTCACATGATGGTGAAAGTCCAGTGATATGGAAATTCCTATGAGTTGCTGTTGAGCTCATTAGCAGTATTTTGTCTCCCCCATGATTCATGTTGAACATCAACCTAGTGTTGAAAACTTGTAAGCAATGCCTTTGTGTCCCGTTCATGAAGCATATGTTGGATGAAAGAAGTGACTTTCTCCGGTTCACGTGCATTTGGTGTAAGTTGCCGCCATGAATTTGAGAAAGGTTTGTTTTGTTTCCCTTGGAATCATCCCAAATCAGTCATGCATACGTGCGAAGTATTCTATGGTTTGGTAGACTAATTACCTCCACTCCATATGTGTTCCTAGCACACCAAGCCACTGATTGGTTTGTTCAAGGAGAGGAAGTTCCTTCTCAAGAGCAAGACTTGTACAAGGACTTCGATATCCTTGATGATGGTTCCCCATCTGAACTCGGTAGTGTTTATTATAAGACTACCATGTGGTCATGCTTTTCTAGGACAGTGTGTTCACATGTGTGTAGCAGAACCAGCTCATATTTTGGAGCTTGCTATCGTGGTTCACTCCCCGAGAATCTCACAATGTCATCTCGTCGATTTGTGTTGCAGACCTTCATTTCTCTTTCTAGTCTTGATGAGTCTTATCCCGTTATCAACCGGATATGAATCTCCAGCAGATATGATGGTTGAAACTTTTCCAAGACCTATGATGTAGGTCCCGGCAGGGTTGATGTTCTGACCGACACAGCTAGCCAGAAGATCTATCATTGTAGTATCTTGATTGAGCTATTTGACTATTTTCCTCCATGAGGATTTCGTGCGACTCATTCCAGAAGTTGCTCCTTAGGGATCCTTGTGCACTCGGTTTCCTCGGTTATGTTATAACATTTCCAAACAGTGGGCTCACTCTCTACTGTTGGGTTTCTTCCCAGTTACTAGAATCATTCCCAGCATTTGCCTTATATTCCCATCTTGCACCGCCGTTGTGCCATCCTACCATGGGTCCCATCCATTTTCGATGATAAGCAAAAGTCATCCATTGCGTTGTCTTCAACAAGGTAGTCCACATCATTCATTCTAGTCCAAGTATGTCATTCCTTCAAACTCCTTCAAATGATCGATTGTGATTTGCCTTAAGCTGGTATAAAGAGTTTCAATGATCTCTGAATCAAAAGTAATTCTTTTTGCCACTTAAGGGAATAATTCTACGAGTCACCTTCCCCGAGGTATCACGTTACGAAATCATGGCAAATATCTCCTTGCTACTTTGAAATTCATGCTCCATCTTATTCGAGTATGGAATGGTTGCCTACCTAGTGAACCTTCGCCAACCGTTTCACTCCACCCCTTTAGGTGTATGCTTCGTGTCTCAGCTCGAGAGATGTTACTATGTCTCATTCCATGAGTTGATCTTGTGATCATTAAGATGATCCTAAGTTGCTCGAATCTCAGGAAGGTCGATTCTTCTTAAATTCTCCCTTTCTACTCGTTGTCATGCTGGATGTAGTTCTCAAAGAAAGACGTCGAGATCAAGGTGATGCAACGAATCAACATCCTCGAGAAAGACGTCTGGATCATGAAGATTGTGTTAGCTTGTGTCCCTCTGTCTTCTTACCTCACGGCTTGAATCTCGTGATGAGATTCTTGTTTAGTAGGGGTGAGTTATCACAGCCCTAGCCTTAGCCTTCGCTTGACCTTGCATGATCATCATGTCATCATGTTTAAGTTTTATGAAACTCTGAAATGGGGATGGTCAAGCCCTAGCACAAATGCAATTCAAATAGTTTCAAATAAAAATATTTTCAATGAACTCAAAATGCCTTTTAAAAATGTTCATCATCTCTGGTTTAAGGTGGAAGCATCTACCCAAGATGATTTGCATTTTTGCTGGACACATTTGGGCTTTGAATTAAATCACTAGGTATTTGAATTTGGGCATTTAATCAATATAAATATTTTAAATGCTCAAATAATCCTGGAAACAATTTTGGGCAGTCGTAAATATTTCAAATAAAGCCCAAAATATATCCCAGGATTTATGGAAATGAGTTAGTATTATTACTAATTCCTAACATATCAAATAAATAGAAAACAGAAAACTAATAGAAGGGGAGAGAGAGTTTCCTTACCTGGCGCCACCTGGCGGCCCAGCTGGCCCAGCCAGCCCACCAGGGGCACGGGCGTCTTCTTCCCCGTGCCAGCGCATGAAGCAGCTCGCTGAAGCGCCGACGCCGCCTTGGCCACCTCCTGCTTCCTCCCCGGGCCTTCTAGCGATGCCACGGAGATGCCCCGTGGCCCCTCGCTCCTCTCCCTCACTCTCTGCTCTCCCCCTCGCCCTCTGCTCCGTCTCCCGAGCACACCCGACCGGAGCTCGTCGTCGCCGACGCAATTTACCACGGCCACCGACCACCCCTCGCCCTGCCAATGAGTCAAGAAGCTCCGCCACGACGCCCTCTTCCTCCCCGTCGAGCTACGCCTCACCGAGAGCTCTGCATCGCCGTTCCGCCATCGTCTTCCTCCTCGGATCACCGGAGATTGTCTTCGTTGTTCCGCCTGCACCGGACTTTCCCCGAGCCGCTGAGACCTCCTCCGGCCTAGCTGTGAGCTTCTCCACCTCCTCCCCTTGCTCCCATGCTCAGCTTCTCACCGCAGCCATCGTTTCGATGATGACCGAATCGCGCCGCCGCCTGAGCTCCTCACCGCCGTGGCCATGGTCACCGTAGCCTCCAACCGAGCTCACCCACGTGCTCGCCATGCCATGTAGGTGCTGTGGGAGCCAAGCACGCAACCCCACGGCCACCATAGCCTCGCCCCCGAGCTCGGCTGAACTCCGGCCGCCACTGCCGTTGCCACCGCCGACGTCTTAGACCACCCCGGCCCAAGCTAACCCTGCCAGTCGATGCGCGCGAGCTCCAGGTCCTCGTAGATGGGCTCAGCCGTCAATTTGGTCGCCGGAGGCCAAATCCCGGGGCCCCCCACCATCTCTGGCCTCGCCGGCGACGAGCCGCGGGTCAACTCCGGTGAGTTTGACCCCGGTTGACTAGGTTTGACTTCCCCCTGACTCACTCACGTGTGGGCCCCAGGCCACTAACTAAACTAGGTTAGTATTAGTTTAACGCTAACTAAACTTAGTTAGTTTAATTGACACTGACAGACGGGACCCACAGGTCAGGTTTGACCTCGACCAGCCCCTGTTGACCTGCTGACGTCAGCATGACCTGATGCTGATGCAGTAATACATTTTCTGGATTTATTAATAATCAGGAAATTCTAGAAAATGATCTAAACTTCTAAAAATCATAGAAATTCAACCGTAACTCCAAATGAAATAAATTTATATATGAAAAATTATTAGAAAAATTCAAGGAATCTGTTTATGGCATTTGCATGCATGTTTGAACAACCTAGGGTTGATGTTGAGGGAAATTTGCATAATTGACATTTAAATAAACACATATGGAGTTTGAATTTGAACCCTTGGTTCAAACCAACTTCATTTAATATGATTGCTAGTTGCATTAGCTCAATCAACAGCATATTGCCATGACATTATCATGCATCATAATTGTTGCATTGCATAGATTGTGTTCCTCTTTGTTGCCGGTATTTGTCCCCTCTCGATAGACGTGCTTCTGGCGATGAGTTCGATGACACCGATGAAGAACTTTACTATCTTCAGAAGTGACAGGCAAGCAAAACCCCCTTGCTCATTCCGATACAATCCCACTCTCTCGCTCCTACTCTCTTTTACTGCATTAGGACAACAACGATTCATCTGTTACTTCCTGCGGTAGTTGAACCCCTTATCCTCTCCATGACCTGTCATTGCCACAGTAAATAGATGAAACCCACTAGCATGAGTAGGAGTTGTTTGAGCTCTGATGTGCCTACTCATTCATGCTTGTTTTTCATGCCTGCTATTGCATAGAGTCGTGTCAGGTCTGGTTCATCAGGGATGAATCGGAGGTGTGTGAACATGTCCTACTGTGTGTGAGCTAAGTGTGTCAACACGATTTGGTAAAGGTAGCGGTGAGAGGCCATGTAGGAGTACATGGTGGGTTGTCTCACTGAAACCGTCCTCAGGAACTGAGTTCTGTGTTTGTGATCCATGAAACAGCTACCACCACACATTGGGCCCTGAAATATGACCCTGCTCGACTTATTCACCCCTCTCGTCCTCTGTCTAGGAGTTGCAACTAGTTTCTGGTGTTTGTAGGTTATGTGTTGGCGGCCGTGCGTAGCGCTGACTCTAGGGGTGGGCTATGATGCGGTAGATACACTATGGCCGGGTATGCCGGGCGCCCGTTTGGCGTCTCGGGACCCTGTACACATCGTTTGGGGCCGTTGAGGACACCCCGGCCGGATTTCCTTGCGGATGGAACCCGAATAGGCGATAAACCTGGACTAGAGACTTATGTGGTTAGTCAGGTCGTGGTCTACACCCACGTCGGCTTTCGATTGAAGTCTGCCGAGCACATGTCGTGTGCAGACGCTAAGTGGTGGAAACATGTGTGACGAAGTACACCCCTGCAGGGTTATAAATGATCTATTCGTATAGCCGTGTCCGCGGTAAAGGACTTCTGGGTTGCCTATAATAGTTCATAGATAAGTGAAAGTGGATACTCTAAAATGTGCAAGATAAGCGTGAGTGCTATGGATGGCGTTCTCGTAGGGAGACGGGAGCGGATCCATAGTGGTGTATTGATATGGTGAATATGTGGACTCATGTGCGCCACCTCAAAAGAGTTACTTGCAGTCGTAGTTTAAGATAGCCACCGAGTCAAGGTTGGCTTGCTGTAGTTAAACTCCACCACCCCCTGTTGAGACCGATGCATATGTAGCTAGTTCTGATGTAAGTCTTGCTAAGTACTTTTGTCCTCACGTTTGCTTAATTTATGTTTTGCAGAGAGATTTCAGTCTCGCTAGTAGTTTCGCATGGACTTCGATGTTTAGCTTGATACCTCAGCTACGATCTTGTGCCCTCGGCAGGATCTGGTAGATAGTCAGGCTTCTCAGCCTTTTTCATTTGTAGATGTTTATACTCAGACATGTTAAGCTTCCGCATGTGCTTTGATTTGTATGCTATGATTGCTGGGTCATGAGACCCATGTTTGTAATATCTTGGCTCCTCGGAGCCTAATGAATAAATACTTGAGTCGTAGAGTTATGTTGTGATGCCATGTTGTATTTACACATATCGAGCATATTGTGTGTATGATTGAAATGCTTGGTATGTGTGGGATCCGACAATCTAGTTGTTTATCCTTGGCAGCCTCTCTTATGGGGAAATGTAGTCTAGTGTTTCCATGAGCCATAGTAGTCCGCTACAGCCCGGTTCACCGGAGTCCTGCTAGCCCAGCACTACTACTCAGGGCACTTGACTGGCCGGCATGTGTTTCACTTCGTTCCTGTGTCTGTCCCCTCGGGGAAATGTCACGCGGTGACATCCGGAGTCCTGCCTAGCCTGCTATAGCCCGGGTTCCCGGAGTCCTGTTAGCCCAGTGCTACAGCCCGAATTCACACGCTGCTAACCGGCATGCTCGATGTGATTCATGTATGCCTGTCCCCATAGGTTGGTGCCGCTTTGGGTTCACGACTAGCCATGTCGGCCCGGGTTCTCTGTCATATGGATGCTAGCAACACTATCATATACGTGAGCCAAAAGGCGCAAACGGTCCCGGGCCATGGTAAGGCGACACCCGTGGGAATACCGTGCGTGAGGCCGCAAAGTGATATAAGGTGTTACCGGCTAGATCGATGTGACTTGGAATCGGGGTCCTGACAAAATTAAATTTCTAGACCAATGGAATTAACCGGAATGCGAGTATGCAAGAATTCCAAGAACAACAGACTGTTGAGGATTTCCTAAAGATCAAATATTATTTCAGTCTTTTGCGGAACACAAGAACAACTGGGAATGAGTGGGTACTCGATAAGTGCGAGGAATTATCCGTAGGGGTATTTCTACGGCAAGGAGCTACAAGGCAGTGGTACAAGGGATTCTTAAAAGTCGGAGAGCAATTCGATGCATCTTGTAACAACAAGGGAAACTCAGAGTAATTGTATGAACAACAAGTGTATGTCGTTACCCATATGGATATATCGGTAGTAGGCAATTAAAAAGCAGAGGGCACAAGGGTCTCGGGAATGATCGAAGAGCATTTTCAAAATCTTCTGGTGCAGTAGACGATCGTCTGTGATAAGGGGCTCTCCGGGAGAAGTAGTTACGAGAACCTAGAGTCATATTTAGTAAAATCATTTAACCCGAATAGAAGAGAGATCAGAGTCCCAGAGTATAGATCGAGGAGTAAAAGATCCTAATACCACCCAAATGGCGATGTGGGCCCGTAAGGCACACAGCCATGTTAGTAAAAGTTTTGCAATGTCTAGACTCGACTTCGGCCAAGGAGTTTGGAAGGGGGATTCCTACAGGCAGTCGGCTCTGATACCAACTTGTGACGCCCCTGATTTGACCGTACACTAATCATACACACAAATGTGTACGATCAAGATCAAGGACTCACGGGAAGATATCACAACACAACTCTAAACACAAATTAAAATAATACAAGCTTTATATTACAAGCCATGGGCCTCGAAGGCTCGAATACAAATGCTCGAAGACACAAGAGTCAGCGGAAGCAACAATATCTGAGTACGGACATAAGTTAAGCAAGTTGCCATAAGATGGCTAGCACAAACTAGGTTACAGATCGAAAGAGGCGCATGCCTCTTGCCTGGGATCCTCCTAAACTAATCCTGGTCATCGTCAGCGGCCTGCATGTAGTAGTAGGCACCTCCCGAGTAGTAGCAGTCGTCATCGACAGTGGCGTCTGGCTCCTGGACTCCAACGTCTGGTCGCAGCAATCGGTATAGTAAGGGGGAAAAGGGGGAGCAAAGCAACTGTGAGTACTCATCCAAAGTACTCGCAAGCAAGGAACTACACTACATATGTATGCATTGGTATCAAATGGAAAAGGGGTAACATATGTGGACTGAACTGCAGAATGCTGGAATAAGAGGGGGATAGCTAGTCCTGTCAAAGACTACGCTTCTGGTAACCTCCATCTTGTAGCAGAAGAAGAGAGTAGATGGTAAGTTCACCAAGTAACATCGCATAGCATAATCATAACCGATGATCCTCCCCTCGTCGCCCTGTGAGAGAGCGATCACCGGTTGTATCTGGCACTTGGAAGGGTGTATTTTATTAAGTATCCGGTTCTAGTTGTCATAAGGTCAAGGTACAACTCCAAGTCGTCCTGTTACCGAAGATCACGGCTATTCGAATAGATTAACTTCCCTGCAGGGGTGCACCACATTTCCCAACATGCTCGATCCCCTTTGTCGGGACACACTTTCCTGGGTCATGTCCGGCCTTGAAAGATCAACACCTCGCAGCCCTACCTAGGCACAACAGAGAGGTCAGCACGTCGGTCTAAATCCTATGGTGTAGGGGTCTGGGCCCATCGCCCATTGCACACCTGCACATTGCGAATGCGGCCAGCGAGCAAACCTAGCCTCCCTTATACAAGAGCAGGCGTTCCAGTCCAACCTGGCGCGTGCCGCTCAGTCGCTAATGTCACGAAGGCTTCGGCTGATACCACGACGTTGAGTGCCCATAACTGTTCCCGTGTAGTTGGTTAGTGCGTATAGGCCCGTGGCCAGACTTAAATCAAATACCAAGATCTCGTTAAGCGTGTTATCTTGATGTAAATGCGAACGCCGACCAGGGCCAGGCCCACCTCTCACCTGGGTGGTCTCAACCTGCCCTATCGCTCCGCCACAAAGATCCACACAGAGGGTCGTTGCTACCTCTTGAGCACTGCGTTGGTTTCCCCGAAGAGGAAGGGATGATGCAGCAAAGTAGCATAAGTATTTCCCTCAGTTTTTGAGAACCAAGGTATCAATCCAGTAGGAGGCTACGCGCGAGTCCCTCGCACCTGCACAAAACAAATAAATCCTCGCAACCAACACAAATAGGGGTTGTCAATCCCTATAAGGCCACTTACGAGAGTGAGATCTGATAGATATGATAAAGATAATATTTTTGGTATTTTTATGATAAAGATGCAAAGTAAAATAAAGGCAAAGGAAATAGCAAAGGAAATAACTAAGTAGTAGGAGATTAATATGATAAAGATAGACCCGGGGGCCATAGGTTTCACTAGTGGCTTCTCTCGAGAGCATAAGTATTCTATGGTGGGTGAACAAATTACTGTTGAGCAATTGACAGAATTGAGCATAGTTATGAGAATATCTAGGTATGATCATGTATATAGGCATCACGTCCGAGACAAGTAGACCGACTCCTGCCTGCATCTACTACTATTACTCCACTCATCGACCGCTATCCAGCATGCATCTAGAGTATTAAGTTAAAAATAGAGTAATGCCTTAAGCAAGATGACATGATGTAGAGGGATAGACTCATGCAATATGAAGAAAACCCCATCTTGTTATCCTCGATGGCAACAATACAATACGTGCCTTGCTGCCCCTACTGTCACTGGGAAAGGACACCGCAAGATTGAACCCAAAGCTAAGCACTTCTCCCATTGCGAGAAAGATCAATCTAGTAGGCCAAACCAAACTGATAATTCGAAGAGACTTGCAAAGATAACCAATCATACATAAAAGAATTCAGAGAAGATTCAAATATTATTCATAGATAGACTTGATCATAAACCCACAATTCATCGGTCTCAACAAACACACCGCAAAAAGAAGATTACATCGAATAGTTCCCCACAAGATAGGGGAGAACATTGTATTGAGATCCAAAAAGAGAGAAGAAGCCATCTAGCTACTAACTATGGACATGTAGGTCTGAGGTAAACTACTCACACTTCATCGGAAGGGCTATGGTGTTGATGTAGAAGCCCTCCGTGATCGATGCCCCCTCCGGCAGAGCTCCGGAATAGGCCCCAAGATGGGATCTTGTGGATACAGAAAGTTGCGGAGTGGAATTAGGGTTTTGGATCTGTATCTGATCATTTGGGGGTACGTAGGTATATATAGAAGGAAGGAGTACGTCGGTGGAGCAACAGGGGGCCCACGAGGGTGGAGGGGGCGCCTGGGGGTGTAGGCACGCCCCCCTACCTCGTGGCCTCCTCTTTTCTTTCTTGACATAGGGTCCAAGTCTCCCGTGTCTTGTTTGTTGAGAAAATCACGTTCCCGAAGGTTTCATTCCGTTTGGACTCCGTTTGATATTCCTTTTCTTCAAAACCCTAAAACAGGCAAAAAAACAGCAATTCTGGGCTGGGCCTCCGGTTAATAGGTTAGTCCCAAAAATAATATAAAAGTGGATAATAAAGCCCAATAATGTCCAAAAAAGTAGATAATATAGCATGGAGCAATCCAGAATTATAGATACGTTGGAGACGTATCAAGCATCCCCAAGCTTAATTCCTGCTCGTCCTCGAGTAGGTAAATGATAAAAACAGAATTTTTGATGTGGAGTGCTACTTGGAATAATTTTAATGTAATTCCTAATTCTGGTATGAATATTCAGATCCAAAAGATTCAAGACAAAAGTTCATATTGACATAAAAATAATAATACTTCAAGCATACTAACTAAGCAATTATGTCTTCACAAAATAACATGGCCAAAGAAAGTTCATACCTACAAAATCATATGGTTTAGTCATGTTTCATTTTCGTCACACAAGAATGCTCTCATCATGCACAACCCCGATGACAAGCCAAGCAATTGTTTCATACTTTAGTAATCTCAAACCTATAAACTTTCACGCAATATATGAGCGCGAGCCATGGACATAGCACTATGGGTGGAATAGAATATAATGAGGGGGGGTTATGTGGAGAAGACAAAAAAGGATAAATTCTCACATCAACGAGGCTAATCAATGGGCTATGGAGATTCCCACCGATTGATGTTAATGCAAGGAGTAGGGATTGTCATGCAACGGATGCACTAGAGCTATAAATGTATGAAAGCTCAACAAAGAAACTAGTGGGTGTGCATCCAACTTGCTTGCTCACGAAGACCTAGGGCACTTGAGCAGGCCCATTGTTGGAATATACAATCCAAGTTCTATAATGAAAAATTCCCACTAGTATATGAAAGTGGCAAAACAAGAAATTCTCTAACATGAAGATTAAGGTGCTACTTTGAAGCACAAGTGTGGCAAAGGATAGTAACATTGTCCCTTCTCTCTTTTTCTCTCATTTTTTTGGGCCTTCTTTTTTTTCCTCACTTGGGACAATGCTCTAGAAAATGATGATCATCACACTTCTATTTATTTACAACTCAATGATTACAACTCGATACTAAGAAATATGCAATGGACCAAGAGTGACATGTATGAAAGAATTATGAACGGTGGCTTTGCCACAAAGACCATGTCAACTACATGATCATGCTAAGCAATATGACAATAATGAATGTGTCATGATGAACGGAATGATGGAAAGTTGCATGGCAATATATCTCGGAATGTCTATGGAAATACCATAATAGGTAGGTATGGTGGATGTTTTGAGGAAGATATAAGGAGGTTTATGTGTGAAAGAGCGTATCATATCACGGGGTTTGGATGCACCGGCAAAGTTTACGCCAACTCTCAATGTGAGAAAGGGCAATGCACGGTACCGAAGAGGCTAGCAACGATGGAAGGGTGAGAGTGCATATAATCCATGGACTCAACATTAGTCATAAAGAACTCACATACTTATTGCAAAAATCTACAAGTCATCAAAAACCTCGGTACTACGCGCATGCTCCTAGGGGGATAGATTGGTAGGAAAAGACCATCGCTCATCCCCGACCGCCACTCATAAGGAAGACAATCAAATAACACCTCATGTTTCAAATTTGTTGCATAATGTTTACCATACGTGCATGCTACGGGACTTGCAAACTTCAACAAGTATTTCTCAATTTCACAACTACTCAACTAGCATGACTTTGATATTATTACCTCCATATCTCAAAACAATCATCAAGCATCAAACTTCTCTTAGTATTCAAAACACTCTTAAGAAAATTTTACTAACTTTGAATACCTAGCATATTAGGATTTTAAGCAAATTATCATGCTATTTAGACTACCAAAATAATATAGGTGAAGCATGAGAGATCAATAGTTTCTATTAAACAAATCCACCACCGTGCTCTAAAAGATATAAGTGAAGTACTAGAGCAAAAATTATATAACTCAAAAGATATAAGCGAAGCACATAGAGCATTCTAACAAATTCCAAATCATGTATGGCTCTCTCAAAACGTGCGTACAGCAAGGATGATTGTGGTAAACTAACAAGCAAAGACTCAAATCATACAAGACGCTCCAAGCAAAACACATATCATGTGGCGAATAAAAATATAGCTCCAAGTAAAGTTACCGATAGAAGTAGACGAAAGAGGGGATGCCTTCCGGGGCATCCCCAAGCTTTGGCTTTTAGGTATCCTTAGATTATATTGGGGGTGCCATGGGCATCCCCAATCTTAGGCTCTTGCCACTCCTTGTTCCATAATCCATCAAATCTTTACCCAAAACTTGAAAACTTCACAACACAAAACTTAAAGTAGAAAATCTCGTGAGCTCCGTTAGCGAAAGAAAATAAAAGACCACTTCAAGGTACTGTAATGAACTCATTATTTATTTATATTGGTGTTATACCTACTGTATTCCAACTTCTCTATGGTTTATAAATTATTTTACTAGCCATAGATTCATCAAAATAAGCAAACAACACACGAAAACCAGAATCTGTCAAAAACAGAACAGTCTGTAGTAATCTGTAGCTAGCGCAAGATATGGAATACCAAAAATTCTAAAATAAATTTCTAGACGTGAGGAATTTATCTATTAATCATCTGCAAAAATGATTAACTAAATATCACTTTCAAAATAAAAATGGCAGCAGTTCTCGTGAGCGCTAAAGTTTCTGTTTTTTACAGCAAGTTCAACAACACTTTCCCCAAGTCTTCCCAACGATTCTACTTGGCACAAACACTAATTAAACACAAAAAACACAACCAAAACTAAGGCTAGATAAATATTTATTACTAAACAGGAGCAAAAGGCAAGGAATAAAAATAAATTTGGGTTGCCTCCCAACAAGCGCTATCGTTTAACGCCCCTGGCTAGGCATAACAAGCAAGAATAGATCTAGGTATTGCCATCTTTGGTAGGCAATCCATAAGTGGCTCTCATAATAGATTCATAAGGTGATTTAATTTTATTTCTAGGAAAGTGTTCCATGCCTTTCCTTAATTGAAATTGGAATCTAATATTTCCTTCCTTCATATCAATAATTGCACAAATGTTCTAAGGAAAGGTCTACCAAGAATAATAGGACATGATGGATTGCAATCTATGTCAAGAACAATAAAATCTACGGGCACATAAATCCTATTTGCAACAATAAGAACATCATTAATTCTTCCCATATGTTTCTTAATAGTGGAATCCGCAAGGTGCAAGTTTAGAGAGCAATCATCAAAATCACGGAAACCTAACAAATCACACAAAGTCTTTGGAATCGTGGAAACACTAGCACCCAAATCACATAAAGCATAGAATTCATGATCTTTAATTTTAATTTTAATAGTTGGTTCCCACTCATCATAAAGTTTTCTAGGGATAGAAACTTCCAATTCAAGTTTTTCTTCATAAGATTGCATCAAGGCATCAACGATATGTTTAGTAAACGCTTTATTTTGACTATAAGCGTGAGGAGAATTTAGCACGGATTGCAACAAGGAAATACAATCAATCAAAGAGAAATTTTCATAGTTAAATTCCTTGAAATCCATAATAGTGGGTTTAGCAACATCTAGGGTTTTAATTTCTTCAATCCCACTTTTATCAAATTTAGCATCAAGATCAACAAATTCCGAATTCTTAGAATGCCTTCTAGGTAAAGGTGGATCATATTCAGTCCCATCATTTTCAAGATTCATATTTCAAAACAAAGATTTAATAGGGGACACATCAATAACATTTATATCTTCATCTTTATTTTCATTGGAACTAGAAGAACACGCTCTTATAAAGGCATCTTTCTTAGCACGTATCCTAGCAGTTCTTTCTTTGCACTCATCAATGGAAATTCTCATGGCTTTGAGAGACTCATTGATATCATGGTTAGGTGGAATAGATCTAGGTTTTAAAGAATCAACATCAAGAGAAATTCTATCAACGTTCCTAGCCAAATCATCAATCTTAAGCAATTTTTCTTCAATCATAGCATTAAAATTCTTTTGCGAAGTAATAAACTCTTTAATATTAGATTCAAAATCAGAGGCATCTTATTATAATTTCCATAAGAATTGTTGTAGTAATTACCATAATTATTATAGGGATTACTAGGATAAGGCCTAGGATTGAAATTTCCTCTATACGCGTTGTTACCAAAATTGTTCCTACCAACAAAATTCACATCCATAGATTCATTATTATTCTCAATCAAAGTAGACAAGGGCATATCATTAGGATCAGAAGAAACACTCTTACTAGAAAATAATTTCATAAGTTCATCCATCTTTCCACTCAAAACATTAATTTCTTTTATCGCGTGCACCTTTTTATTAGTAGATCTTTGAGTATGCCATTGAGAATAATTAACCATAATATTATCTAGGAGTTTAGTAGCTTCTCCTAAAGTGATTTCCATAAAAGTGCCTCCCGCGGCCGAATATAAAAGATTTCTAGAAGAAAAATTCAATCCGGCATAAAAATTCTGAACAATCATCCACAAATTTAAACCATGAGTAGGGCAATTACGTATCATTAGTCTCATTCTCTCCCAAGCTTGTGCAACATGTTCATGATCAAGTTGCTTAAAGTTTATAATATCTTTTCTAAGAGAGATGATCTTAGCGGGAGGAAAATACTTAGAGATAAAAGCATCTTTGCACTTGTTCCATGAATCAATACTATTTTTAGGCAAAGACGAAAACCAAGCTTTAGCATGATCTCTAAGCGAGAAAGGAAATAGTTTCAATTTAACAATATCATTATCCACATATTTCTTCTTTTGCATGTCACACAAATCAATGAAGCTATTTAGATGGGTAGCGGCATCTTCACTAGGAAGGCCGGAAAACGGATCTTTCATGACAAGATTCAGCAAACTAGTATTAATTTCACAAGATTCAGCATCGGTAAGAGGAGCAATCGGAGTGCTAATAAAATCATTGTTGTTGGTATTGGTGAAGTCACACAATTTAGTATTATCTTGAGCCATCGTGACAAGCAAGCGGGCAAAAAGAGGCAAATAGAGAAACAGAGGTAGGATAGAGAGAGAGGGCAAATAAAACGGCAAGGGTGAAGTGGGAGAGAGGAAAACGAGAGGCAAATGGTAAATAATGTAATGCAGGAGATAAGGGTATGTGATGGGTACTTGGTATGTTGACTTTTGCGTAGACCTCCCCGGCAACGGCGCCAGAAATCCTTCTTGCTACCTCTTGAGCACTGCGTTGGTTTTCCCCAAAGAGGACGGGATGATGCAGCAAAGTAGCGTAACTATTTCCCTCAATTTTTGATAACCAAGGTATCAATCCAGTAGGAGGCTACGCGCGAGTCCCTCGCACCTGCACAAAACAAATAAATCCTCGCAACCAACGCAAATAGGGGTTGTCAATCCCTATAAGGCCACTTACGAGAGTGAGATCTGATAGATATGATAAAGATAATATTTTTGGTATTTTTATGATAAAGATGCAAAGTAAAATAAAGGCAAAGTAAATAGCAAAGGAAATAACTAAGTAGTAGGAGATTAATATGATGAAGATAGACCCGGGGGCCATAGGTTTCACTAGTGGCTTCTCTCGAGAGCATAAGTATTCTATAGTGGGTGAACAAATTACTGTTGAGCAATTGACAGAATTGAGCATAGTTATGAGAATATCTAGGTATGATCATGTATATAAGCATCACGTCCGAGACAAGTAGACCGACTCCTGCCTGCAACTACTACTATTACTCCACTCATCGACCGCTATCCAGCATGCATCTAGAGTATTAAGTTAAAAACAGAGTAACGCCTTAAGCAAGATGACATGATGTAGAGGGATAGACTCATGCAATATGAAGAAAACCCCATCTTGTTATCCTCGATGGCAACAATACAATACGTGCCTTGCTGCCCCTACTGTCACTGGGAAAGGACACCGCAAGATTGAACCCAAAGCTAAGCACTTCTCCCATTGCAAGAAAGATCAATCTAGTAGGCCAAACCAAACTGATAATTCGAAGAGACTTGCAAAGATAACCAATCATACATAAAAGAATTCATAGAAGATTCAAATATTATTCATAGATAGACTTGATCATAAACCCACAATTCATCGGTCTCAACAAACACACCGCAAAAAGAAGATTACATCGAATAGTTCTCCACAAGAGAGGGGGAGAACGTTGTATTGAGATCCAAAAAGAGAGAAGAAGCCATCTAGCTACTAACTATGGACCCGTAGGTCTGAGGTAAACTACTCACACTTCATCGGAAGGGCTATGGTGTTGATGTAGAAGCCCTTCGTGATCGATGCCCCCTCCGGCGGAGCTCCGAAACAGGCCCCAAGATGGGATCTCGTGGATACAGAAAGTTGTGGCGGTGGAATTAGGGTTTTGGTTCCGCATCTGATCATTTGGGGGTACGTAGGTATATATAGGAGGAAGGAGTACGTCGGTGGAGCAACAGGGGCCCACGAGGGTGGAGGGCGCGCCTGGGGGATAGGCGCGCCCCCTACCTCGTGGCCTCCTCTTTTCTTTCTTGACGTAGGGTCCAAGTCTCCCGGGTCTTGTTCGTTGAGAAAATCACGTTCCCGAAGGTTTCATTCCGTTTCGACTCCGTTTGATATTCCCTTTTCTTCGAAACCCTAAAATAGGCAAAAACATCAATTCTGGGCTGGGCCTCCGGTTAATAGGTTAGTCCCAAAAATAATATAAAAGTGGATAATAAAGCCCAATAATGTCCAAAATAGTAGATAATATAGCATGGAGCAATCAAAAATTATAGATACGTTGGAGACGTATCAGCCGTCGGGACAAAGGCCCTTTCAACCCCCAATCCGTGAATCACTCGCGGGTACTCTACGAGCTGACACGTCTTTAGACATCACATGTATCATGTATAAGATATATAATATATACCCGTGATCACCTCCCTAGTGATCACGGCCCGATAGTATAGCACGGCAGACGGACAAGAATGTAGGGCCACTGATAATAAACTAGCATCCTATACTAAGCATTTAGGATTGCAGGTAAGGTATCAACAATTGTAGAAACAATGACAGGCTATGCATCAAAATAGGATTAACGAAAAGCAGTAACATGCTACACTACTCTAATGCAAGAAGTAGAGAGAAGACTAGGCGATATCTGGTGATCAAAGGGGGGGCTTGCCTGGTTGCTCCGGCAAGTAGGGGTCGTCATCGTTGTAGACGATCATAGGGGTATCGGCGGCGGTCTCGAGGTCTTCCGGAAAGAAGTAACGAAGGGGGAACACAATAAATAACAGAGCAATCAAAGGATAACGTGACAATACGCGGTGCTAGAGGTGACCTAACGCAGTACTAGGTGCTACCGACGAGAGGGAAAACATCCGGGAAAGTGTTCCCGGTGTTTGGCATTTTCGGACAAATGAAATGGAGGGGGATTGTTGCATATTCGCTAAGCTAGGGACGTGTGGCGGACGAATCGACCGCATATTTGGATTTGTCTCGTCATTTTGAGCAACTTTCATGTACAAGGTTTTTCCATCCAAGCTACGGATTAGTTTTTATTAATTTCTAAAGTTTTAATTCATTTTCAGAATTAACAAAATTAATTTAAGTAGATAAAAGCCATTATTGTGTGAGCATGACATCAGCATGATGTCATCAGTCAACAGTCTGTTTGACTGGTCAAACTAGCACGTGGGTCCCGCTTGTCATTGACTAACACTAATTAACAGTTTAATTAGTTAATAAGTTAATTGGGTTAATTAAAAGGATTAATTAAGTTAATTAACTAATTTTAATTATTATTCTTACTTCTTTTGTTTAACCCTTTTTCGTTTTTCTATACCATTACAGGGACGGACCCCACGTGCCATAAGCACAGAGGCCAAAACGGGCTAACGAGCGAAATGGGGCAGAGCCCCAGGGTGCGGTCGCGGGCGCCAGGCGTCGAGCACTGGAGTGCGCGGCAGCGCGGGCGAGCGCAGGCGGGCGCGGCGGCCGGAGAGGAGGCCATGGTGCGGGGAGGCGGCGGACGGAGAGGAGGCCATGGTGCGGGGA
Source organism: Triticum aestivum (assembly GCF_018294505.1). Lineage (NCBI taxonomy): Eukaryota > Viridiplantae > Streptophyta > Magnoliopsida > Poales > Poaceae > Triticum > Triticum aestivum. Next base: position 308,230,367 of record NC_057812.1, read on the forward strand.
GGCGGCGGACACTGGCGAAGGCGGCCACGCGGGGATGGGGAGCAGGGCCGGCCGCAGCCAGAGTCAGGCGCGGGCGGGGCACGGCCTGGGAGCGTGGTGAGCGCGCGTCGGGGAAGGCGGCAGTACGCGGGCGCACGCGTCGGGCATGGTCGAGGCGCAGGCGGCGCGACAACGGTGAGCGCAACAGTAGAGGGAGGAGGAGGCCGGTGGGGTTCCTCACCCTCGTTGCAGGGGAGACTCGGGGAGGCCAGTGGTGAGCAGCCCGACGGCGACGACGTGCGGCGGGGGGTTCGGGCGGCCATGGATGGAGCACAGGCGGAGATCGAGGAAGACGAGCGCGGTGCAGCACGGAGAGAAGGAGGCGAGGCGGTCCGGTGGTGTCGTGGTTCCGGCGAGGGGGCTCCGAGCGGCGGCAGCGGCATCGAGGCTGAGCCCCAGTTCCAGTTCAGGGGCGGAGGGGACTAGGCGGCGTGCGGACGGGTGTCGGGGCGAGGTGAGGCAGCTACTGCGACGGGGACGGGGACGGGCGCCCTGGGCACGGGTGGACGTCCAGATCGAGCGGGGCAGGGGGGTCATGCAAGAGAGATGGGATCGTGGGGGTGGGGAAGTGGATCGAGGGTCGAGCGTGGGGCTCTCCCTTGGCGGCGCTGTAGGGAGAGGGTGGGCTTCGGGGCAGTCTAGGTTAGGTCGGGGGCTGGGGGGTTATACGGGGTGGCTGGGCCGGTTGGCTACTGGGCCGGTTGGGCCTGGCCAGGTGGCCAGCTGGGCCACGGCCCAGCAGGGGGGTTCCTTTTTTTCTTTTTAGTTAGTTTTGTTTTTTTCTATTTTTATTCTTTTCATTTTTCTTTTTTGTTTTAATTCATCTTAAAATGTTTAGGCATTTTCTAAATAAGTGCCTTCTGCACTATAATTTCCAGGGCATTAATTTGCACATCCCGAACATTTTTATTTTATTGTTTGAAAAGTTTTGATGTGTGACAATATTTAATTTTTGAATTTGAAACGTTTCGACCAAACACGTGATTTGCAACAGTAACAAAGGTGTCATGGCATCATTAGCGGAGTTTTACTGTAGCCTAATTATCCGGGCGTAACAGGGTTCCACTTCCAAAAATCACAGACTGCCCTGAGGTTGAGCACACCGATGATCTACGTACGTTCAAATACGATCATGATGATTGTTGTCTATGGAAGATAGCAATTTGTCGAGTTCCCAACCACTCTTGGGATTACAAGAACTATGAAGTTGTTGCTATCTTCGACAAGCTTGTTGTCGTCCTTACTTCCACGCCTCGATGGATATTGCTCAACAATCAATTTTTGTACACGGATGAGTACTGTGATGCAATTCAATACGAGGGTCTTGTGTTTGCTTCCACCACTCGTGGCACTGTTTTTTGCATGGAATTCTTATGGTTTCGGTATGTTTGTCTTCCACCATTATTATATTTGTTTCATCCACATGCATGCGGGTTAGCTAGTTTCCCTTTACTAATTAACCTTCTTGTGTTTCCAAGGTCCTGTGAACATTCCACCACCTATATTTGAATTTTTTTTATAACCAAGGGGGAGATGACGATGGTGATGATCATGAGCATGAGGACGAGCAGGACCTATATACTTAGTGGGGCCTGGCAACTTGTTTCGATGGATCACCTCTTCTTGTACGTATACAGGGCACTGCTAATGTTACTAACGAAGCATGTGTTGTCTCCCATGGTCGCACTCTCCGGACCTATTCCAACATCCGTTGTAGGGTATTCGGGATGGATACTACTGTGCTAGCGCCAACACCTTCTCCCTGGTTCAGTATTGATAGTCTTGGAGAAAACTCGCTCTTCCTTGGACAAAACTATCCAGTGATGGTGAAAGGCGATCCAGCTGCTGTTGACACAACGTTACTACCATTTATGAGAAGCAACTATATCTATACCTCAGACATTGCTATGGTTCCCTGCCCTGGCTATCACAATATGCGCCCTGATATAGGCCTCTTCAGCCTGGATGATCAGTCCTGCGTTGGTCTCGAGATTGGCAATAGCTGGCCCTTCCCAAAGAACCAGTTATGGTTCAAAGCAAGCATTTCCAACACCGGGGATTGGTTGAGCTGAAGTTCATTTCATCACTATGTTATTTGTTGTATGAGAAAAAAAATTGTATTTACTGGAATGTGTTGTTAGAAATAATCTATAATCCAACATGTATCCTCGTTGTCATTGTGTGTTGATGAATTGTTGTATGTAATGAATGGTACATTTGCATATGCGTCCCGTCAACTCACTCCTGCTCGCACGACACACGGGTCGCGTGGCGGCACGTATATTATTTTCCTATTTGGATGATTAATGTTGTCACTTTATTGCTTAACCGAAGCATGGCACATATCCATTGTTGGTCTAACGCTCAGGGTTCAAATAAATAATCGGTTTGGGATATTGATTCACAATTATTAATAATCTCCCGTCTGTAATTAGATAAAGATTACATCAAAACTGGTCTCAAATTTGACAAAAAAGTACAATGCCACTTTGTATTGGTGTCCCTATGAACAGTGCTAGTGATTTTAGTTGCAAAAATTAGAAAGTGCTAGTGATTTTTGGCTGCATATTTTGACAAATCGCAGTGTTACAAGGTTGAAAAATGGCAATGTTACTAGATCAACAAATGTCAATCTTTCCAGTTTGACAAATGGCAACATACCCAATATGGTGTTGGGGAACGTAGTAATTTCAAAAATTCACCTACGCACACGCAAGATCACGGTGATGCATAGCAACGAGAGGGGAGAGTATGATCTACGTACCCTTGTAGATCGACAACGGAAGCATTAACTTGGTTGATGTAGTCGTACGTCTTCACGGCCCGACCGATCAAGCACCGAAACTACGGCACCTCCGAGTTCTAGCACACGTTCAGCTCGATGACGATCCCCGGACTCCGATCCAGCAAAGTGTCGGGGAAGAGTTTTGTCAGCACAACGGCGTGGTCACGATCTTGATGTACTACTGTCGCAGGGCTTCGCCTAAGCACCGCTACAATATTATCGAGGACTATGGTGGAAGGGGGCACCACACACGGCTAAGAATATGATCACGTGGATCAACTTGTGTGTCTAGGGGTGCCCCTTGCCTCCGTATATAAAGGTTCCAAGGGGGGGGGGGGTGCGGCCGGCCCTAGTAGGAGGCGCGCAGGAGGAGTCCTACTCCTACCGGGAGTAGGACTCCCCTCCCTTTCCTTGTCCAAGTAGGAGAGGGGGAAGGAGAGAAGGAAAAAGGGGGGGCGTCGGCCCTCCCTCCTTGTCCAATTCGGACTAGGGGGAGAGGGGGCGCGCGGCCTGCCCTGGCAGCCCCTCCTCTTCTCCACTTTAGGAACATGAGGCCCATTAACCCCCCGGGGGGTTCCGGTAACCCCCCGGTGCTCCGCTTTTATCCGAAACTTCCCCGGAACACTTCCGGTGTCCGAATATAGCCGTCCAATATATCAATCTTTATGTCTCGACCATTTCAAGACTTCCCGTCATGTCCGTGATCACATCCGGGACTCCGAACTAACTTCGGTACATCAAAACTCATAATATAACTGTCATCGAAACCTTAAGCTTGCGGACCCTACGGGTTCGAGAACAATGTAGACATGACCGAGACACGTATCCGGTAAATAACCAATAGCGGAACCTGGATGCTCATATTGGCTCCTACATATTCTACGAAGATCTTTTTTTCGGTCAGACCGCATAACAACATACATTGTTCCCTTTGTCATCGGTATGTTACTTGTCCGAGATTCGATCGTCGGTATCCCATACCTAGTTCAATCTCGTTACCGGCAAGTCTCTTTACTCGTTCCGTAATACATCATCTCACAGCTAACTCATTAGTTGCAATGCTTGCAAGGCTTATGTGATGTGTATTACCGAGAGGGCCCAGAGATACCTCTCTGACAATCGGAGTGACAAATCCTAATCTCGAAATACGCCAACCCAACATGTACCTTTGGAGACACCTGTAGAGCACCTTTATAATCACCCAGTTAAGTTGTGACGTTTGGTAGCACACAAAGTGTTCCTCCGGCAAACGGGAGTTGCATTCTCATAGTCATAGGAACATGTATAAGTCATGAAGAAAGCAATAGCAACATACTAAACGATCGGGTGCTAAGCTAATGGAATGGGTCATGTCAATCAGATCATTCATCTAATGATGTGATCCTATTAATCAAATGACAACTCTTTGTCCATGGTTAGGAAACATAACCATCTTTGATTAACAAGCTAGTCTAGTAGAGGCATACTAGTGACACTCTGTTTGTCTATGTATTCACACATGTATTATGTTTCCGGTTAATACAATTCTAGCATGAATAATAAACTTTTATCATGATATATAAGGAAATAAATAATAACTTTATTATTGCCTCTAGGGCATATTTCCTTCAGTCTCCCACTTTCACTAGAGTCAATAATCTAGATTACACAGTAATGATTCTAACACCCATGGAGCCTTGGTGCTGATCATGTTTTGCTCGTGGAAGAGGCTTAGTCAACGGGTCTGCTACATTCAGATCCGTATGTATCTTGAAAATCTCTATGTCTCCCACCTGGACTAGATCCCGGATGGAATTGAAGCGTCTCTTGATGTGCTTGGTTCTCTTGTGAAATCTGGATTCCTTTGCCAAGGCAATTGCACCAGTATTGTCACAAAAGATTTTCATTGGACCCGATGTACTAGGTATGACACCTAGATCGGATATGAACTCCTTCATCCAGACTCCTTCATTCACTGCTTCTGAAGCAGCTATGTATTTTGCTTCACACGTAGATCCTGCCACGACGCTCTGTTTAGAACTGCACCAACTGACAACTCCACCGTTTAATGTAAACACGTATCCGGTTTGTGATTTAGAATCGTCCGGATCAGTGTCAAAGCTTGCATCAACGTAACCATTTACGATGAGCTCTTTGTCACCTCCATATACGAGAAACATATCCTTAGTCCTTTTCAGGTATTTCAGGATGTTCTTGACCGCTGTCCAGTGATCCACTCCTGGATTACTTTGGTACCTCCATGCTAGACTTATAGCAAGGCACACATTAGGTCTGGTACACAGCATTGCATACATGATAGAGCCTATGGCTGATGCATAGGGAACATCTTTCATTTTCTCTCTATCTTCTGCAGTGGCCGGGCATTGAGTCTGACTCAACTTCACACCTTGTAACACAGGCAAGAACCCTTTCTTTGCTTGATCCATTTTGAACTTCTTCAAAATCTTGTCAAGGTATGTGCTTTGTGAAAGTCCAATTAAGCGTCTTGATCTATCTCTATAGATCTTTATGCCTAATATGTAAGCAGCTTCACCGAGGTCTTTCATTGAAAAACTCTTATTCAAGTATCCCTTTATGCTATCCAGAAATTCTATATCATTTCCAATCAGTAATATGTCATCCACATATAATATCAGAAATGCTACAGAGCTCCCACTCACTTTCTTGTAAATACAGGCTTCTCCAAAGGTCTGTATAAAACCAAATGCTTTGATCACACTATCAAAGCATTTATTCCAACTCCGAGAGGCTTGCACCAGTCCATAAATGGATCGCTGGAGCTTGCACACTTTGTTAGCTCCCTTTGGATCGACAAAACCTTCCGGTTGCATCATATACAACTCTTCTTCCAGAAATCCATTCAGGAATGCAGTTTTGACATCCATCTGCCAAATTTCATAATCATAAAATGCGGCAATTGCTAACATGATTCGGACAGACTTAAGCATCGCTACGGGTGAGAAGGTATCATCGTAGTCAACCCCTTGAACTTGTCGAAAACCTTTTGTGACAAGTCGAGCTTTGTAGACAGTAATATTACCGTCAGCGTCAGTCTTCTTCTTGAAGATCCATTTATTCTCAATTGCTTGCCGATCATCGGGCAAGTTAACCAAAGTCCATACTTTGTTCTCATACATGGATCCCATCTCAGATTTCATGGCTTCAAACCATTTTTCGGAATCTAGGCTCACCATCGTTTCTTCATAGTTCGTAGGTTCATCATGATCTAGTAGCATGACTTCCAGAACAGGATTTCCGTACCACTCTGGCGCGGATCTTACTCTGGTTGATCTACGGGGTTCAGTAGTATCTTGTTCTGAAGTTTCATGATCATTATCATTAGCTTACTCACTAATTGGTGTAGGTGTCGCAGAAACAGGTTTCTATGATGTACTACTTTCCAATAAGGGAGCAGGTACAGTTACCTCGTCAAGTTCTACTTTCCTCCCACTCACTTCTTTCGAGAGAAACTCCTTCTCTAGAAAGGATCCATTTTTAGCAACGAATGTCTTGCCTTCGGATCTGTGATAGAAGTTGTACCCAACAGTCTCCTTTGGGTATCCTATGAAGACACATTTATCCGATTTGTGTTCGAGCTTATCAAGTTGAAGCTTTTTCACATAAGCATCGCAGGCCCAAACTTTAAGAAACAACAACTTTGGTTTCTTGCCAAACCATAGTTCATAAGGTGTCGTCTCAACGGATTTTGATGGTGCCCTATTTAACGTGAATGCGGCCGTCTCTAAAGCATAACCCCAAAATGATAGCGGTAAATTTGTAAGAGACATCATAGATCGCACCATATCAAGTAAAGTACGATTATGACGTTCTGACACACCATTACGCTGAGGTGTTCCGGGTGGCGTGAGTTGTGAAACTATTCTGCATTGTTTCAGATGTAGACCAAACTCGTAACCCAAATATTCTCCTCCACGATCAGATCGCAGAAACTTTATTTTCTTGTTACGATGATTTTCAACTTCACTCTGAAATTCTTTGAACTTTTCAAATGTTTCAGACTTATGCTTCATTAAGTAGATATACCCATATCTGCTTAAATCATCTGTGAAGGTGAGAAAATAACGATATCCGCCACGAGCCTCAACATTCATCGGACCACATACATCTGTATGTATGATTTCCAACAAATCTGTTGCTCTCTCCATTGTACCGGAGAACGGTGTTTTAGTCATCTTGCCCATAAGGCACGGTTCGCAAGTACCAAGTGATTCATAATCAAGAGGTTCCAAAAGTCCATCGGTATGGAGTTTCTTCGTGCGCTTTACACCGATATGACCTAAACGGCAGTGCCACAAATAAGTTGCACTATCATTATCAACTCTGCATCTTTTGGCTTCAACATTATGAATATGTGTGTTATTACTATCGAGATTCATCAAAAATAGACCACTCTTCAAAGGTGCATGACCATAAAAGATATTACTCATATAAATAGAACAACCATTATTCTCTGATTTAAATGAATAACTGTCTCGCATTAAACAAGATCCAGATATAATGTTCATGCTCAACGCTGGCACCAAATAACAATTATTTAGGTCTAATACTAATCCCGAAGGTAGATGTAAAGGTAGTGTGCCGACCGCGATCACATCGACTTTAGAACCATTTCCCACGCGCATCATCACCTCGTCCTTTGCCAGTGTTCGCTTAATCCGTAGTCCCTGTTTCGAGTTGCAAATATTAGCAACAGAACCAGTATCAAATACCCAGGTGCTACTGCGAGCTCTAGTAAGGTACACATCAATAACATGTATATCACATATACCTTTGTTCACCTTGCCATCCTTCTTATCCGCCAAATACTTGGGGCAGTTCCGCTTCCAGTGACCAGTCTGCTTGCAATAGAAGCACTCAGTTTCAGGCTTAGGTCCAGACTTGGGTTTCTTCTCCTGATCAGCAACTTGCTTGCTTTTCTTCTTGAAGTTCCCCTTCTTCTTCCCTTTGCCCTTTTTCTTGAAACTAGTGGTCTTGTTGACCATCAACACTTGATGCTCCTTCTTGATTTCTACCTCCGCAGCTTTCAGCATTGCGAAGAGCTCGGGAATAGTCTTATTCATCCCTTGCATATTATAGTTCATCACAAAGCTCTTGTAGCTTGGTGGCAGTGATTGGAGAATTCTGTCAATGACGCAATCATCTGGAAGATTAACTCCCATCTGAATCAAGTGATTATTATACCCAGACATTTTGAGTATATGCTCACTGACAGAACTGTTCTCCTCCATCTTGCAGCTATAGAACTTATTGGAGACTTCATATCTCTCAATCCGGGCATTTGCTTGAAATATTAACTTCAACTCCTGGAACATCTCATATGCTCCATGACATTCAAAACGTCGTTGAAGTCCCGATTCTAAGCCGTAAAGCATGGCACACTGAACTATCGAGTAGTCATCAGCTTTGCTCTGCCAGACGTTCATAACATCTGGTGTTGCTCCAGCAGCAGGCCTGGCACCCAGCGGTGCTTCCAGGACGTAATTCTTATGTGCAGCAATGAGGATAATCCTCAAGTTACGGACCCAGTCCGTGTAATTGCTACCATCATCTTTCAACTTTGCTTTCTCAAGGAACACATTAAAATTTAACGGAACAACAACACGGGCCATTTATCTACAATTAACATAAACAAGCAAGATACTATCAGGGACTAAGTTCATGATAAATTTAAGTTCAATTAATCATATTACTCAAGAACTCCCACTTAGATAGACATCCCTCTAATCATCTAAGTGATCACGTGATCCAAATCAACTAAACCATAACCGATCATCACGTGAAATGGAGTAGTTTTCAATGGTGAACATCGCTATGTTGATCATATCTACTATTTGATTCACGCTCGATCTTTCGATCTCAGTGTTCCGAGGCCATATCTGCATATGCTAGGCTCGTCAAGTTTAACCTGAGTATTCTGCGTGTGCAAAACTGGCTTGCACCCGTTGTAGATGGACGTAGAGCTTATCGCACCCGATCATCACGTGGTGTCTGGGCACGACAAACTTTGGCAACGGTGCATACTCAGGGAGAACACTTTTATCTTGAAATTTAGTGAGAGATCATCTTATAATGCTACCGTCAATCAAAGCAAGATAAGATGCATAAAAGATAAACATCACATGCAATCAATATAAGTGATATGATATGGCCATCATCTTGTGCTTCTGATCTCCATCCTTGAAGCACCGTCGTGATCACCATCATCACCGGCGCGACACCTTGATCTCCATCGTAGCATCGTCGTCGTCTCGCCAATCTTATGCTTCTACGACTATCACTACCGCTTAGTGATAAAGTAAAGCATTACAGGGTGATTGCATTGCATACAATAAAGCGACAACCATATGGCTCCTGCCGGTTGCCGATAACTCGGTTACAAAACATGATCATCTCATACAATAAAATTTAGCATCATGTCTTGACCATATCACATCACAACCTGCCCTGCAAAAACAAGTTAGACGTCCTCTACTTTGTTGTTGCAAGTTTTACGTGGCTGCTACGGGCTTAAGAAAGAACCAATCTTACCTACGCATCAAAACCACAACGATAGTTTGTCAAGTTGGTGTTGTTTTAACCTTCGCAAGGACCGGGCGTAGCCACACTCGGTTCAACTAAAGTTGGAGAAACTATCACCCGCAAGCCACCTATGTGCAAAGCACGTCGGGAGAACCGGTCTCACGTAAGCGTACGCGTAATGTCGGTCCGGGCCGCTTCGTCCAACAATACCGCCGAACCAAAGTATGACATGATGGTAAGCAGTATGACTTATATCGCCCACAACTCACTTGTGTTCTACTCGTGCATATAACATCAACATATAAAACCTAGGCTCGGATGCCACTGTTGGGGAACGTAGTAATTTCAAAAATTTACCTACGCACACGCAAGATCATGGTGATGCATAGCAACGAGAGGGGAGAGTATGATCTACGTACCCTTGTAGATCGACAACGGAAGTGTTAACTTGGTTGATGTAGTCGTACGTCTTCACGGCCCGACCGATCAAGCACCGAAACTACGGCACCTCCGAGTTCTAGCACACGTTCAGCTCGATGACGATCCCCGGACTCCGATCCAGCAAAGTGTCGGGGAAGAGTTGCATCAGCACGACGGCGTGGTGACGATCTTGATGTACTACCGTCGCAGGGCTTCGCCTAAGCACCGCTACAATATTATCGAGGACTATGGTGGAAGGGGGCACCGCACACGGCTAAGAATATGATCACGTGGATCAACTTGTGTGTCTAGGGGTGCCCCTTGCCTCCGTATATAAAGGATCCAAGGGGGGGGGGTGCGGCCGGCCCTAGTAGGAGGCGCGCAGGAGGAGTCCTACTCCTACCGGGAGTAGGACTCCCCTCCCTTTCCTTGTCCAAGTAGGAGAGGGGGAAGGAGAGAAGGAAAAAGGGGGGGCGCCGCCCCTCCCTCCTTGTCCAATTCGGACTAGGGGGAGAGGGGGCGCGCGGCCTGCCCTGGCAGCCCCTCCTCTTCTCCACTTTAGGCCCATGAGGCCCATTAACCCCCCGGGGGGTTCCGGTAACCCCCCGGTGCTCCGGTTTTATCCGAAACTTCCCCGGAACACTTCCGGTGTCCGAATATAGCCGTACAATATATCAATATTTATGTCTCGACCATTTCGAGACTTCTCGTCATGTCCGTGATCACATTCGGGACTCCGAACTAACTTCGGTACATCAAAACTCATAAACTCATAATATAACTGTCATCGAAACCTTAAGCGTGTGGACCCTACGGGTTCGAGAACAATGTAGACATGACCGAGACACGTCTCCGGTCAATAACCAATAGCGGAACCTGGAAGCTCATATTGGCTCCTACATATTCTACGAAGATCTTTTTTCAGCCAGACCGCATAACAACATACGTTGTTCCCTTTGTCATCGGTATGTTACTTGTCCGAGATTCGATCGTCGGTATCCCATACCTAGTTCAATCTCGTTACCGGCAAGTCTCTTTACTCGTTCCATAATACATCATCTCACAGCTAACTCATTAGTTGCAATGCTTGCAAGGCTTATGTGATGTGTATTACCGAGAGGGCCCAGAGATACCTCTCTGACAATCGGAGTGACAAATCCTAATCTCGAAATACGCCAACCCAACATGTACCTTTGGAGACACCTGTAGAGCACCTTTATAATCACCCAGTTACGTTGTGACGTTTGGTAGCACACAAAGTGTTCCTCCGGCAAACGGGAGTTGCATAATCTCATAGTCATAGGAACATGTATAAGTCATGAAGAAAGCAATAGCAACATACTAAACGATCGGGTGCTAAGCTAATGGAATGGGTCATGTCAATTAGATCATTCATCTAATGATGTGATCCTGTTAATCAAATGACAACTCTTTGTCCATGGTTAGGAAACATAACCATCTTTGATTAACAAGCTAGTCTAGTAGAGGCATACTAGTGACACTCTGTTTGTCTATGTATTCACACATGTATTATGTTTCCGGTTAATACAATTCTAGCATGAATAATAAACTTTTATCATGATATATAAGGAAATAAATAATAACTTTATTATTGCCTCTAGGGCATATTTCCTTCATATGGTAGATGCAAATCTTACCAAATTGTTTGTACGTGGTTGCACACGGGTCATCCAAAACAACCGTTTGCGTTGAAGGGATGCACAAATCTTGCTCGACACATTTTCTCTTGGCTTCCTGGGGAAGCTGTTAGTTTGCATACGGGTGTTCTAACTAAACCGTTTGCAATCAAGAGCTGCACAAATCCTGCTCGGCAAATTTTCCCTTGGCTTCCTACGGAAGCTGTCGGTTTGCATAGGGTGTTCTAACTAAAACATTTGTGATGAGTGTTTTATATTTAAAAACCATTGACGTTTTTTTCAAAAGAAAATCGTTTGGTAAGTCTGTACATTAAGAGAGAAAAACGCAAGTTCGTTCAAACCATATCTTTCATTCAGTCACACTTTGAATTTATATTCATATGGTCGAGAATTCGAGATACAGTATTAAACCCCCAAAAAACTATTTTCGGCGGCGGCGAAGGCGGCGTGCTGCACCTTCCTTGTCATTGTCGTCCTCTGGGACTCCGTTGTTGAAGTCTTCAAGGCAGCACAGAATGTTCTTCACTTGTAAATCAAACATCATGTCATCACGTGATCGACGGGCGGGGCGCGGGAGGATGGCAACTGGCGCCGCCGAGAGGTGGCGGTCGATGGCAGCGTCCCATGCCGCTGAGGGGGCGCATGCACGGGCACGGGCGTGGTGGGTGCAGCCAAACGCACAGACCGGAGCCGTGGTGGGTGGAGGGGCGCAGACGGGCACGGGCACGGGCGCGATGGGTGCAGCCAAATGCACGGGGACCGGCACCGCGGTGGGTGGAGGGGCGCGCGCGGGCACGGGCACGGGCGCTGGCATGTACACGAGCACGCGCGGGTCCGCGGAGACCTCGCTGACGCCCGCGGCTTCCAGCTTTGCGATAGTGATCGGCGACCAGCCCGTCAATGCTACGGGGATGGTCGTTGGCGCGGGCGCGGGGATGGGAGCTGGGACGGGAGCGAGGGCAGCAACCACCGCGGCCAGCTCGTTCAGGGCCATGTCCATGAGGACCCCATTCCTCCTTATTTTCTATCTCCTCCGGCTCGGAGTCGACTTCACCAAACTTGAAGACTAGTGGCAGATGATCATTCTGCGCCATGGCGTTGGTGTAGGTATGCGGGATGGAGGGGAATGGGAGGCGAACAGTAAGGCCGCCCATATTAAATAGTGGCTCGGGTGTCATTAATGGAGAGGAAGTCGGGCGGCCATGGAAGTCAAAGGGCTTGCTTCCCAGTGAGCCCGCGCAGCGTATAGCTCAGACGCTTCCCGGTGAGCCTGCGTATTGGAGGACAGCTTGCATGCCTCTCGGTCAGCCTGCGCACCGGACTCCGCTCGCACGCCTCCCATTCAGTCAACCAGTTATCCGCACGACACCTCCTATAGCCATTAAAACCAAGACACGTGGCGTCATGTGAATGGTTAAACGAACACACATGATTTGAATTATACAAACGTTTGAGATATTAAAGTGGCAGCTATTTTTTCAAAATGCCTTTGTTGGCTGTTATTCGTGTGCGCCTTCTCTCAGAATGGACACGAAAAATACCAAAACATGTTGGATGCCATTCCATGATAGCATGCCAAGTTTCATGAATTTCAGACGAGTTTTGGATTTACTAGAATGTAAAAACAAAGTATCTCAATGTTTTGTCAGCAATCAACAGTGCCCTGGTGTTTGAAATTCATTTCCATTTCTTGCATGGGACCTAAGCATGCACCCGAGGACACATATTCGATTTTTCAACCAATTTATATGCACTCAAGCATGTGCATGTAGTTCAAATTTGAATTATGCACATAAAATGCCTAGAAACCCCAGTTAATGTATAAAAATTTCCAAACGAACCCCGAAATATCCAAAGTTTAACACAACACTCTTGTTGTTCTATGTTGACACTAGAAATTTTTTGAAAGCAATAAGAGGCAACGGATATTGTTTCATCCCCAAAGGTGGCACGTTCCCTACCGAAACCATTAGGCTTGTTGTGAGAAGCTCTGGTTTGTGAGAAGCTTATGCCCAAACCTGCCCCAAATGGGATAAAAATTTACCATGACATGTTGATGCCGCTCCATGATAGCATGCCAAGTTTCCTGAATTTCAGACGAGTTTTGGATTTACTAGAATTTAAAAAGCAGGTATCTCAATGTTTACGGCCGAGTGACGGTGGCAGGGTGTTTGAAATTCATTCCCATTTCTTGCATGGGACCTAAGCATCCACCCAAGGACACATATTTGATTTTTCAACCAATTTATATGCACTCGAGCATGTGGATGTAGTTGAAATTTGAATTATGCACACAAAATGCCTATAAAACCCAGTTAATGTATAAAAATGTCCAAACGAACCCCGAAAAAAATCCAAAATTTAACACAACACACCGGTTGTTCTATGTTGACACTAGAAAAAATTTGAAAGCAATAAGAGGCAACGGATATCGTTTCGTCCCCAAAGGGGGCACGTTCCCTACCGAAACCATCAGGCTTGCTGTGAGAAACTCTGGTTTGTGAGAAGCTTATGCCCAAACCTGCCCCAAATAGGACAAAAAATTTACCACGGCATGTTGATGCCGCTCCATGATAGCATGCCAAGTTTCATGAATTTCAGATGAGTTTTGGATTTACTAGAATTTGAAAAGCAGGTATCTCAATGTTTGCAGCCGAGTGACGGTGCCCTAGTGTTTGAAATTCATTCCCATGTCTTGGATGGGACCTAAGCATGCACCCAAGGACACAGATTTGTTTTTTCAACCAATTTATATGCACTGGAGCATGTGCATGTAGTTCAAATTTGAATTATGTACATAAAATGCCTAGAAAACCCAGTTAATGTATAAAAATGTCCAAACGAACCCCGAAAAATTCCAAAAATTAACACAACACTCCTGTTGTTCTATGTTGACACTAGAGAAAAAATTGAAATCAAGAAGAGGCAACGGATGTCGTTTCGTCCCCAAAGGTAAAACATTCCTACCGAAACCATGAGGCTTGTTGTGAGAAGCTCTGATTTGTGAGAAGCTTATACCTAAACCTGCCTCAAATGGGACAAAAGTTTTACCACGGCATGTTGATGCCGCTCCACGATAGCATGCCAAGTTTCATGAATTTCGGACAAGTTTTGGATTTACTAGAATTTAAAAACCAGGTATCTAAATGTTTGCGGTCGAGTGACGGTGGCAGGGTGTTTGACATTCATTCCCATTTCTTGCATGGGACCTAAGCATGCAACCAAGGACACAGATTTGAATTTTCAACCAATTTATATGCATTAGAGCATGTGCATGTATGCACATAAATGCATAGAAAACTCAGTTAATGTTTTAAAATGTCCAAACGTGCCCCGAAAAATTCCTAAAATTAACACAACACTCATGTTGTTCTATGTTGACACTAGAAAAAAATTGAAACCAAGAAGAGGCAACGGATGTCATTTCGTCTAGAAAGGTGAAACGTTCCCAACCGTAACCATGAGGCTTGTTGTGTGAAGCTCTGGTTTTTGAGAATCTTATATACCCCAACCAGCCCCAAATGGGAGTATATTTTAACCACTACATGTTGATGCGTTCCATGCTAGCATGTCAAGTTTCATTAATTTCAAACACATTTTCGATTTACTAGAATTTAAAAAGCATGTATCTCAATGTTAGCAGCCAAGGGACGGTGGAAAGATGTTTGACATTCATTCTCATTTCTTGCATGGGACTTAAGCATGTAACCGAGGACACACATTCCAATTTTGAACCAATTTATATGAACTGGAGCATGTGCATGTAGTTCAAATTTGAATTATGCGCATGAATGCATAGAAAACTCAGTTAATGTATAAAAATGTCCAAGCGAACCCCGAAAAATCCCAAAAATTGGCACAACACTCGTGTTGTTCTATGTTGACACAAGAAAAAAATTGAAAGTAAGAAGAGACAATAAATATAGTTTCGTCCCCCAAGGTGGCACGTTCCCTACCGAAACCATCAGGGTTGTTGTGAGAGAAGCTCTAGTTTGCGAGAAGCTTATACCCAAACCTGCCCCAAATGGGACAATATTTTTACCATGGTAGGTCGATTCTGTTCCATGATATCATGTCAAGTTTCATGAATTTCAGACGAGTTTTCGATTTACTAGAATTTTAAAACCATGTAACTCAATATTAGCGGCCGAGCGACAGTGTCAAGGCGTTTCACATTCATTCTCATTTCTTGCATGTGACCTAAGCTTACAACCAAGCACAAACATTTGATTTTGCAACACATTTTTATGGACTGGAGCATGTTCATGTAGTTCAATTTTGAATTATGCACATAAATGCGTAGAAAACCCAGTTAACGTATAAAAATGTCCAAACGATCCCCAAAAGTCATCCCCATTTCTTGCATGGGACATAAGCATAAACCCATGGACACATATATGATTTTACAACCCATGTTGTTGCACTCGAGCATGTGCATGTAGTTTAATTTTGAATTGTGCACCTGAAATGGCGAGAAAACCAATTTAATGTATAAAATGTCCAAACAAACCCTGAATAACTCGGATTCTTTTACGACACACATATAGTTGCATGTTCACTACAGATAAAAGTTCTAGCAATTCAAACACTGTCCATTGTCGTTGTGACCCCATTATGTAATTCAAATCAAGATGAAAAATCATGTAGATCCCACACAATTTATTATCACCAACCGTGTGAGATGCAGTACAAAATATCCTGGAGCACCGTGTGATGACACTCTGTGTGCCAGTTTTTTCATTGAAGCGATTCAAAATTTTCGGCTTCCACGGAAATATCTACCTCTCCGCCCCCTCCCCCTTACCAAAAGCTGCATTTCCCCTGTTTCCGCCTTCCTTTCCAAGTTGAAACCTTCACTCCTTATTTGCAACGCCGCCTCCTCGCCGACGGCCCTCCTTTACGCTGCTCGGCCTCGCCTATCCAAGCAGGTAATCCACACCCGACCCCCGTCCTCCTACTCCTTCCACATCCAACATGCCCCGACCGCTGACGCGACACCATCCACCCAAATCACCGACCCCTCCACCAAATAAGCACCGCCCTAAGCCATGGTGCACGCAATATAGCCAGGATCTCAAGGACATTTGGCAGCGGAGAAGCAAATCGCAGCCGCACGCGCGGATGAGGTCGCGATGGCTGCCATTCGTGCCGACACCTAGATCTTGGAGGAGCACCTCACCGTCGAGACCACCATCGACGCCTCGCATGTCGACGCCACGACATGGTTGGCTGCTTTAAATGATAGTTCGTGGCATTTTCTCGAGGCCACCCTCAGTGCCTTCGATGAATACCACGAGGTGTTTTCTCAGCATGCACGAGGTTACCTCATCTCGAGAGCTAGCAGGTTGTTGCCTAGTGTGGATTAGGAAACTCACCACTACGACGAGGGCACCCACGATGCGGAGGCCTCGCCCTCTTCCATGTCCAAGGAGCCAATCGTCATCGATATCTCTGACAATGAGGAGTAGCTTGTCTTATTAGCTCACTATATGGACCCATGTTCAGTTTGCTAGCTACTGTCTTTCCTTAACAAATTCTAGTGAATTGTGCTATCTACTTTTACCATGCAATCTATTGCTCTAGTGTATATGTTCTATATGTCATGCAATGTGGTGCTCACTTATTAACTGTTGGTTAATTAGTTGTCGTGTTCAGTGAACTGTTTGGTCCAATTCTGCAAATGTGATGTTCAATTCTTCAAGGTGCAATTTTGTATTGTCTTCCATGTGAGAAATAAATCGAATTTTTCTTTACAAAATACATGAGAAACCAATACAATTGCTATATTTCCAAGTTGTCAAGCATGCTTGGTTTGGTTAACTGTATGGTCTTCTAGTATGTTATACATTGTGCAATGTTGTGCTCAGTAAACATTTGGTTCATTTGTTGTGGTGTTTAGTTAACTGTTTGGTCCAATTCTGCAATGCGATGTTCAATTGTTGTGGGTGCATTATGTTATTGTATACAATGTGAGAAATGATACGTCTCCAACGTATCTATAATTTTTGATTGCTCCATGCTATTATATTATCTATTTTGGATGTCAATGGGCTTTATTTTACACTTTTATATCATTTTTGGGACTAACCTACTAATCGGAGGCCCAGCCCAAATTACTATTTTTTGCCTATTTTAGGGTTTCGAAGAAAAGGAATATCAAACGGAGTCCAAACGGAATGAAACCTTCGGGAACGTGATTTTCTCAACAAACGTGATCCAGGAGACTTGGAGTGGCCATCAAGAAACAAATGAGGAAGCCATGAGGCAGGGGGCGCGCCCTCCACCCTCGTGGGCCCTCCGTTGCTCCACCGACGTACTTCTTCCTCCTATATATATCCATGTAACCCCCAAACATCCAGGAGCACCACGAAAACCTAATTCCACCGCCGCAACCTTCTGTACCCAAGAGATCCCATCTTGGGGCCTTTCCGGAGCTCCGCCGGAGGGGGCATTGATCACTGAGAGCCTCTACATCAACTCCATGGCCTCTTCGGTGATGTGTGAGTAGTTAACTTCAAACCTACGGGTCCATAGTTATTAGCTAGATGGCTTCTTCTCTCTCTTTGGATCTCAATACCAAGTTCTCCTCGATTCTCCTAGAGATCTATTCGATGTAATCTTCTTTTGCAGTGTGTTTGTCGAGATCTGATGAATTGTGGGTTTATGATTCAGATTATCTATGAACAATATTTGATTCTCATCTGAATTATTTTATGTATGATTGGTTTATCTTTGTAAGTCTCTTCGAATTATCAGTTTGGTTTGGCCTACTAGATTGATCTTTCTTGCAATGGGAGAAGTGCTTAGCTTTGGGTTCAATCTTGCGGTGCTCGATCCCAGTGACAGAAAGGGAACCGACGCGTATTGTATTGTTGCCATCGAGGATAAAAAAGTGGGGTTTATATCATATTGCATGAGTTTATCCCTCTACATCATGTCATCTTCCTTAAAGTATTACTCTGTTCTTATGAACTTAATACTCTAGATGCATGATGGATAGCGGTCGATGTGTGGAGTAATAGTAGTAGATGCAGGCAGGAGTCGGTCTACTTCTCACGGACGTGATGCGTATATACATGATCATACCTAGATATTCTCATAACTATGCTCAATTCTATCAATTGCTCGACAGTAATTCGTTTACCCACCGTAATACTTATGCTCTTGAGAGAAGCCACTAGTGAAACCTATGGCCCCCGGGTCTATCTTCCATCATATTAATCTTCCAACACTTAGTTATTTCCTTTGCCGTTTATCTTACCTTGCATCTTTATTTCTCTTTATCATAAAAATATCAAAAATATTATCTTATCATATATACCAGATCTCACTCTCGTAAGTGACCGTGAAGGGCTTGACAACCCCTTTATCGCGTTGGTTGCGAGGTTCTTATTTGTTTGTGTAGGTGTGTGGGACTTGAGTGTGATCTCCTACTGGATTGATACCTTGTTTCTCAAAAACTGAGGGAAATACTTACGCTACTTTGTTGCATCACCCTTTCCTTTTCAAG
Organism: Triticum aestivum; assembly: GCF_018294505.1. Lineage (NCBI taxonomy): Eukaryota > Viridiplantae > Streptophyta > Magnoliopsida > Poales > Poaceae > Triticum > Triticum aestivum. The sequence goes on from NC_057812.1 coordinate 308,249,319, forward strand.
GGAAAACCAACGCAGTGCTCAAGAGGTAGCAAGAAGGATTTCTGGCGCCATTGCCGGGGAGATTCGCGCCAAGTCAAGTCAAGATTTGACTCCAACAACGAGTCATTTCAAGTGTCGTTGCCAAGTCAAGACATACCAAGTACCCATCACAAACTCTTATCCCTCGCATTACATTATTTGCCATTTGCCTCTCATTTTCCTCTCCCCCACTTCACCCTTGCCGTTTTATTCACCCTCTTTTCCTCTCGCCCTCTCCTTCCGTTCCCCTTCTCTTTTTCCTATTTGCCTCTTTTGCCCGTTTCTTGTTTTCTTGTGTGTTGGATTGCTTGCTTGTCATGATGGCTCAAGATAATACTAAATTGTGTGACTTTACCAATACCAACAACAATGATTTTCTTAGCACTCCGATTGCTCCTCTTACCGATGCTGAATCTTGTGAAATTAATGCTGCTTTGTTGAATCTTGTCATGAAAGATCAATTCGCCGGCCTTCCTAGTGAAGATGCCGCTACCCATCTAAATAGCTTTGTTGAGTTGTGTGATATGCAAAATAAAAAATATGTGGACAATGATATTGTTAAATTGAAGCTATTTCCATTTCCGCTTAGAGATCGTGCTAAAGCTTGGTTTTCGTCTTTGCCTAAAAATAGTATTGATTCATGGAATAAGTGCAAAGATTCTTTTATCTCTAAGTATTTACCTCCCGCTAAGATCATCTCTCTTAGAAACGATATTATGAATTTTAAGCAACTTGATCATGAACATGTTGCGCAATCTTGGGAGAGGATGAAATTAATGATACGTAATTGCCCTACACATGGTTTGAATCTTTGGATGATTATACAGAACTTTTATGTCGGATTGGGCCGCGGGAGGCACTTTTATGGAAATAACTTTAGGAGAAGCTACTAAAATCCTAGATGATATTATGGTTAATTATTCTCAAATGGCACACCGAAAGATCTACTAGTAAAAAAGTGCATGCAATTGAAGAAATTAATGTTTTGAGTGGAAAGATGGATGAACTTATGAAATTTTTTGCTAATAAGAGTGCTCCTACTGATCCTAATGATATGCCTTTGTCTACCTTGATTGATAATAATAATGAATCTATGGGTGTGAATTTTGTTGGTAGGAACAATTTTGGTAATAACACGTATAAAGGTAATTTTAATTCTAGGCCGTTTCCTAGTAATTCCTCTAATAATTATGGTAATTCCTGCAACAATTCTTATGGAAATTTTAATAATATGCCCTCTAAATTTGAGACTAGTGTTAAGGAGTTTATGAATTCGCAAAAGAATTTCAATGCTTTGCTTGAAGAAAAATTGCTTAAGATTGATGAATTGGCTAGGAACGTTGATCGGATTTCTCTTGATGTTGATTCTTTGAAACTTAGATCTATTCAACCTAAGCATGATATTAATGAGTCTCTCAAAGCCATGAGAATTTCCATTTATGAGTGCAAAGAAAGAACCTCTATGATGCGTGCTAAGAAAGATTGCTTTGTGAAAGCGTGTTCTTCTAGTTTTTATGATAATAAAGATGAAGGTCTAAAAGTTATTGATGTGTCTCCTATTAAGTCTTTGTTTTGCAATGTGAATCTTGATAATGATGGGATTGAAGAGATTAAAACTTTAAATAGTAATGAACCAACAATCTTGGATTTCAAGGAATTTAATTGTGATAATTGCTCTTTGATAGATTGTAGTTCCTTGTTGCAATCTGTGCTAAATTCTCCTCATGCTTATAGTCAAAATAAAGCTTTTGCTAAACATATCTTTGATGCTTTGATGCAATCTTATGAAGAAAAACTTGAGTTGGAAGTTTCTATCCGTAGAAAACTTTATGATGAGTCGGAACCTACAATAAAAATTAAAATTAAAGATCATGAGTGTTATGCTTTGTGTGATTTGGGTGCTAGTGTTTCCACGATTCCGAAAACTTTATGTGATTTGCTAGGTTTCCGTGATTTTGATGATTGTTCTTTAAACTTGCCCCTTGCGGATTCCACTATTAAGAAACCTATGGGAAGAATTAATGATGTTCTTATTGTTGCAAATAGGAATTATGTGCCCGTAGATTTCATTGTTCTTGATATAGATTGCAATCCTTCATGTCCTATTATTCTTGGTAGACTTTTCCTTAGAACGATTGGTGCAATTATTGATATGAAGGAAGGGAATATCAAATTCCAATTTACATTAAAGAAAGGCATGAAACACTTCCCTAGAAATAAAAATAAATTACCTTATGAATCTATTATGAGAGCCACTTATGGATTGCCTACCAAATATTGCAATACCTAGATCTATCTTCGCTTTTATGCCTAGCTAGGGGCGTTAAATGATAGCGCTTGTCGGGAGGCAACCCAATTTTATTTTTATTCCTTGTTTTTTGCTCCTGTTTAGTAATAAATAATTTATCTAGCCTCTGTTTTGGTTATGTTTTTTGTGTTTAATTAGTGTTTGTGCCTAGTAGAACCGTTGGGAAGACTTGGGGAAAGTCTTTTTGATCTTGCTGTAAAAAACAGAAACTTTAGTGCTCACGAGAACTGCTGCCATTTTTATTTGGAAAGTGATATTTAGTTAATTCTTTTTTCAGATGATTAATAGATAAATTCCTCACGTCCAGAAATTTATTTTAGAATTTTTGGGGTTCCATAGTTTGTGTTAGCTACAGATTACTACAGACCGTTCTGTTTTTGACAGATTCTGCTGTTCTTGTGTTGTTTGCTTATTTTGATGAATCTATGGCTAGTAAAAGAGTTTATAAACCATAGAGAAGTTGGAATACAGTAGGTTTAACACCAATATAAATAAATAATGAGTTAATTACAGTACCTTCAAGTGGTGTTTTGTTTTCTTTCGCTAACGGAGCTCATGAGATTTTCTATTTTGAGTTTTGTGTTGTGAAGTTTTCAAGTTTTGGGTAAAGATTTGATGGATTATGGAACAAAGAGTGGCAAGAGCCTAAGATTGGGGATGCCCATGGCAACCCGAGGTAAAGTTCAAGGACACCAAAAATCCTAAGCTTGGGAATGCCCCGGAAGGCATCCCCTCTTTCGTCTTCGTCTATCTGTAACTTTACTTGGAGCTATATTTTTATTCACCACATGATATGTGTTTTGCTTGGAGAGTCTTGTATGATTTGAGTCTTTGCTTTTTAGTTTACCACAATCATCCTTGCTGTACACACCTTTTGAGAGAGACACACATGATTCGGAAATTATTAGAATACTCTATGTGCTTCACTTATATCTTTTGAGCTATTTAGTTTTCGCTCTAGTGCATCACTTATATCTTTTAGAGCACAGTGGTGGATTTGTTTTGATCTCTCATGCTTCACTTATATTATTTTGAGAGTCCTTTAGAACAACATGGAAATTTGCTATAATATAAAAACTTTCATAAAAGTGCATGGAATACTATGAGAAGTTTGATACTTGATGATTGTTTTGAGATATAGAGATGGTGATATTAGAGTCATTGCTAGTTGAGTAGTTGTAAATTTGAAGAATACTTATGTTAAAGTTTGTGATTCCCGTAGCATGCACGTATAGTGAACTGTTATGTGATGAATTCGGAGCATGATTTATTTTTTGATTGTCTTCCTTATGAGTGGCGGTCAGGGACGAGCGATGGTCTTTTCCTACCAATCTACCCCCCTAGGAGCATGCGCGTAATACTTTGCTTTGATAACTTGTAGATTTTTGCAATAAGTATATGAGTTCTTTATGACTAATGTTGAGTCCATGGATTATACGCACTCTCACCCTTCCACCTTTGCTATCCTCTCTAATACCGCGCACTTTTCGCCGGTATCATACACCTACCATATACCTTCCTCAAAACAGCCACCATACCTACCTATTATGGCATTTCCATAGCCATTCCGAGATATATTGCCATGCAACTTTCCACCGTTCCGTTATTATGACACGCTTCATCATTGTCATATTGCTTGCATGATCATGTAGTTGACATCGTATTTGTGGCAAATCCACCGTTCATAATTATTCATACATGTCACTCATGCATCATTGCACATCCCGGTACACCGCCGGAGGCATTAACATAGAGTCATATTTTGTTCTAAGTATCGAGTTGTAATTCTTGAGTTGTAAGTAAATAAAGAGTGATGATCATCATTATTAGAGCATTGTCCCAAGTGAGGAAAGGATGATGGAGACTATGATTCCCCCACAAGTCGGGATGAGACTTCAAACGAAAAATAAAAAAGGAGAAAAGAGGCCAAAAAAAAGAAGGCCCAAATAAAAAAATGAGAGAAAAAAAGAGAAGTGACAATGTTACTATCCTTTCTCCACACTTGTGCTTCAAATTAGCACCATGTTCTTCATATAGAGAGTCTCCTATGATATCACTTTCATATACTAGTGGGAATTTTTCATTATAGAACTTGGCTTGTATATCCCAATGATGGGCTTCCTCAAGATGCCCTAGGTCGTCATGAGCAAGCAAGTTGGATGCACACCCACTTAGTTTCTTTTGTTGAGATTTCATATACTTATAGCTCTAGTGCATCCGTTGCATGGCAATCCCTACTCACTCACATTGACATCTATTGATGGGCATCTCCATAGCCCGTTGATACGCCTAGTTGATGTGAGACTATCTTCTCCTTTTTGTCTTCTCCACAACCACCATTCTATTCCACCATAGTGATATATCCATGGCTCATGCTCATATATTGCGTGAAGATTGAAAAAGTTTGAGAACATCAAAAGTATGAAACAATTGCTTGGCTTGTCATCGGGGTTGTGCACGATTTAAATATTTTGTGTGGTGAAGATAGCGCATAGCCAGACTATATGATTTTGTAGGGATAACTTTCTTTGGCCATGTTATTTTGAGAAGACATAATTGCTTAGTTAGTATGCTTGAAGTATTATTATTTCTATGTCAATATTAAACTTTTATCTTGAATCTTCCGGATCTGAACATTCATGCCACAATAAATAAAAATTACATTGAGAAATATGTTAGAAAGCATTCCACATCAAAAATTCTTCTTTTATCATTTACCTACTCGAGGACGAGCATGAATTAAGCTTGGGGATGCTTGATACGTCTCCAACGTATCTATAATTTTTGATTGCTCCATGCTATTATATTATCTATTTTGGATGGCAATGGGCTTTATTTTACACTTTTATATCATTTTGGGACTAACCTACTAATCGGAGGCCCAGCCCAAATTGCTGTTTTTTTGCCTATTTTAGGGTTTCGAAGAAAAGGAATATCAAACGGAGTCCAAACGGAATGAAACCTTCGGGGGCGTGATTTTCTCAACAAACGTGATCTAGGAGACTTGGAGTGGGCGTCAAGAAACAAAAGAGGAAGCCACGAGGCAAGGGGGCGCGCCTACCCCCTGGGCGCGCCCTCCACCCTCGTGGGCCCTCCGTTGCTCCACCGACATAGTTCTTCCTCCTATATATATCCATGTACCCCCCAAACATCCAGGAGAACCACGAGAACCTAATTCCACTGCCGCAACCTTCTGTACCCGAGAGATCCCATATTGGGGCCTTTTCCAGAGCTCCTCCGGAGGGGGCATTGATCACAGAGGGCCTCTACATCAACTCCATGGCGTCTCCGGTGATGTGTGGGTAGTTTACTTCAGACCTACGGGTCCATAGTTATTAGCTAGATGGCTTCTTCTCTCTCTTTGGATCTCAATACAAAGTTCTCCTCGATTCTCCTGGAGATCTATTCGATGTAATATACTTTTGCGGTGTGTTTGTCGAGATCCGATGAATTGTGGGTTTATGATTCAGATTATCTATGAACAATATTTGATTCTCCTCTGAATTCTTTTATGTATGATTGGTTTATCTTTGCAAGTCTCTTCGAATTATCGGTTTGGTTTGGCCTACTAGATTGATCTTTCTTGCAATGGGAGAAGTGCTTAGCTTTGGGTTCAATCTTGCGGTGCTCGATCCCAGTGACAGAAAGGGAACCGACATGTATTGTATTGTTGCCATAGAGGATAAAAAGATGGGGTTTATATCATATTGCATGAGTTTATCCCTCTACATCGTGTCATCTTCCTTAAAGGATTACTCTGTTCTTATGAACTTAATACTCTAGATGCATGCTGGATAGCGGTCGATGTGTGGATTATAGTAGTAAATGCAGGCAGGAGTCGGTCTAGTTGTCACAGACGTGATGCCTACATACATGATCATACCTAGATATTCTCATAACTATGCTCAATTCTATCAATTGCTCGATAGTAATTCGTTTACCCACTGTAATACTTATGCTCTTGAGAGAATCCACTAGTGAAACCTATGGCCCCCGGTCTATCTTCCATCTATTAATCTTCCAACACTTAGTTATTTCCTTTGCCGTTTATTTTACCTTGCGTCTTTATTTCTCTTTATCATAAAAATACCAAAAAAATATCTTATCATATCTACCAGATCTCACTCTCGTAAGTGACCGTGAAGGGCTTGACAACCCCTTTATCGCGTTGGTTGCGAGGTTCTTATTTGTTTGTGTAAGTGCGTGGGACTTGAGCATGATCTCCTACTGGATTGATACCATGGTTCTCAAAAACTGAGGGAAATACTTATGCTACTTTGCTGCATCAGCCTTTCCTCTTCAAGGGAAAACCAACGCAGTACTCAAGAGGTAGCAAGAAATAAATCGAATTTGGTTGTACTAAATACATGAGAAACAAATACAATTGCTATATTTCCAAGTTGTTAAGCATGCTTGGTTTGGTTAACTGACTGATCTTCTATTAGGAGTATGTTATATTGTGCAATGTGGTGCTCAGTTAACATTTGGTTCATTTGTTGTGGTGTTTAGTTAACTGCTTGGTTCAATTCTGCAATGCGATGTTCAATTGTTGTGGGTGCATTCTGTTATTGTATAGCATGTGAGAAATAAATCGAATTTGGCTATACTAAATATGCGAGAAACAAATACAATTGCTATATTTCCGAGTTGTTAAGCATGCTTGGTTTGGTTAACTGTCTGATATTCTATTAGGAGTATGTTATATTGTGCAATGCGGTGCTCAGTTAATGTTTGGTTCATTTGTTGTGGTGTTTAGTTAACTGCTTTGTTCAATTTTGCAATGCGATGTCCAATTGTCGTGGGTAGAATTTTATATTGTTGTGCATGTGAGGAAAAATCGAATTTGGCTGCACTTAATACATGAGAAACATATACAGGTGCCATATTTCCTAGTTCTTAATCATGCTTGGTTTGAATAAATGGGTTTTCATGCGGCTTGAATTAATCTAATGAATCTCCAATGTGCTTATTTTTCATCAACATATTTAATAATAACATGCGAACCCTTACTTAATCTAATGACTAACTACCTTATATGTGTTGCAGGGAAACAATGGGAAGCACTAAGGTTTACAATCGAGTTTAGCACGTGCATGGTCCGTTTTCTAATAGCACATTATTGTGCAATTGCAGGAACCATTCTAATATTTAGGTTTTTAACAATTTGGTCTTGCACATGTAGGTCCTGCTGTCAAAGGTTTTGACCCACTGTTTGACCCTTTTTGCATATGGGGAAATGACTTGTCCATGAATATCAATCAAGTCAAGAAACTCAGAAAGATTGTTAGGATAAAGAAATTAGCTACAAAAACAACAAGATCTTTGTCTGCACAATGAAGAAGACATCAGTTAACTACAAGATGGTACTAGCTATTATACCTTGCCTTTTTTTATTCCTTTGCCGCATTTCCAATATAGAGAAGATATTCATCCTTGTTTTCAGGCCTTTCCAAAGCAGTTCACTGATTGTTACCTCTCAAACCACCTCTATGCTCAGGAGGCAAGGAAGGTTTTCATACAACACCCACGGTTCAATATTGAAGTGTTCCTGAAGAGGACGAAGGATGGACGATCAATCATCCACAGGCACTGGCCTAAAGTTGCAAATACCTTCAACATAAATGAAGGCTCAATATTCTCGTTCCACTTCAGCAGTTTTCCAGATGAGATGCATCTTTCTATGTACTGTATATGATGCTAATTTCAAAAGGTTCTAGACGTTGCATGTCAAACTTAGTGCTGGTGCAGTTGTGTAATGGGGTAGCTGAGTGCTGAAGCTATATCATGTTGTACTCTGATGTATTTCAATTATGAAATCATGCTTCCTCAATATGGAAATGAAATACATTGTGTGCTTAATATGAATGTCAATTAGATTAATAAATGGATTGTTAATAATAGGCCAATTACCCTGCTAATTGGATTTTTCTATTGCAAACGGTTATTCAGAAAACACCATGGGCGATGACCTCAGGAAACGCACACTGTTTCTAGGAATAACCCATGTTGGATCAATGAAAAATCACACACGACATTCTCTTGAAAACTGTTTGCATTAGGCCACCTTGCGCAGACGTTTACCACATAAAAACTATGTGTGATGGAAAACATTTGCCACACAGTTTCTTCTACGCACCGTGTGTGATGCATTCAATAACGCAAATAATAAAATTGTTAATATCGTGTGCAATGGCAACGCTATCACGAACAATTAAACGGGGAAAATTGTGTGTGATGTACATGCAAAGGGAAACATTTTCCTTGGAGTGACTGTGTGGGACGTTCATACGGATGGAAACGTTTAGCGGGGACTGATTGTGTGGGATGTATTTACGACCGGAAACGATTCCGCATGTCTAATTGTATTTTTTAGTATTACTATACATATAACCGTATTTGAGTGCTCGTCGGTCGCACACGACCTCATTTTGCCGAGCGTGTGTGCCAGGAGGGCATATCCTCGACGGTTTCTGGGCCGTGTGGGAAGTACCCCCCCTATCGCCCACACTCACTTGGCGATGGTTCCAAATGCCGTCGCGGAAAGGGGTCAAAAATAGTTTGTATAGCACCTCGCTCTACCAGTGTCAACCGCGTTGATAAACACTTTCGCTTAACGGTCTACAAGGGTACATAGACACACTCTCCCCTCTCACAGCTATGCATCTTCATGGATAGATCTTGCTTGTGCATAATTTTTTTTTGTTTTCCATGCAACGTTCCCTAGCAAGCGCAACACCCAGCACATGCTTCGCCGCCGCTGGCCGTCAGTAGCTGTTGCCGGCGGCCATTGCCGCCACCCCACTGATACATCTCTGTCATATCTATAATTTTTTATTGTTTCATGCCATTATTACACAACTTTCACATACTTTTGGCAACATTTTATATGATTTTTTGGACTAACCTATTGATCCATTGCGTACTGCTAGTTCCTTTTTGTTGCATGTTTTTTGTTTCACAGGATATCCATATCAAACTAAGTCCAAACACGATAAAAAATTACGAAGAATTATTTTGGAATATTTATGATTTTTGGGAGGTGGAATCAACGCTAACGGAGGCCCACGGCCTCCACAACCCACCAGGGCGCACCGGGCACCCCCCCCGACACGCCCATGTGTCTTGTGCCCTCCCTGTAAGTCGGTTGGGGCCCTTCTTCGGGCGCAAGAAAGATAATTTATGGAAAAAAATCATGTAAAATTTTCAGCACAATCGGAGTTATGGATCTTCGGGAATTTAAGAAACGGTGGAGGGTGTCAGGACCCCGATTCCAAGTCACACCGATCGAGCCTGTAACACCCCATATCACTTTGCGGCCTCACGCACGGTATTCCAATGGGTGTCACCTTACCATGGCCCGGGACCGTTTGTGCCTTTTGGCTCATGTATATGATAGTGTCGCTAGCATCCATATGACAGAGAACCCGGGCCGACATGGCTAGTCGTGAACCCAAAGCGGCACTAACCTATGGGGACAGGCATACATGTATCACATCGAACATGTCGGTTAGCAGCGTGTGAATCCGGGCTGTAGCACTGGGCTAACAGGACTCCGGGAACCCGGGCTGTAGCAGGCTAGGCAGGACTCCGAATGTCACCGTGTGACATTTCCCCGAAGGGACAGACACAGGAATGAAGTGAAACACATGTTGGCCAGTCAAGTGTCCTGAGCAGTAGTGCTGGGCTAGCAGGACTCCGGTGAACCGGGCTGTAGCGGACTACTATGGCTCATGGAAGCACTAGACTACATTTCCCCATAGGAGAGGCTGCCAAGGATAAACAACTATATTGTCGGATCCCACACATACCAAGCATTTCAATCATGCACACAATATGCTCGATATGTGTAAATACAACATGGCATCACAACAAAACTCTACAACTCAAAGTACTTTATTTAAAGGCTCCGTAGAGCCATACATAACATGTTCATACAGGTAGGGGTCACATGACCCGACACTCAAGTCATACAAGCATACAAGCACATGCGGAAGCAAACTAGTCTGAGTACAGACACTAGAAAGAAAGAAGGCTTGACGAAGCCTGTCTATCTACATAGGGCCCTCCATGGCCAGAATCACCACCTGGGTGGCAAGTCACTCATCGACATCGAGGTCTACGTAAAACCCGTCGGAGGGGGCGGTGTTGTCGTCTGAAAACAGTAATTAAAGCAACATGAGTACAAAGGTACTCAACAAGACTTACAACAGATCCTACTATACATGCTCATTCTCAAGAAGGTGGTGGAGTTAGTGAAGCAAGCCAGCTTTGACTCTTGGCTAAGCTATCCTATGAGACACCAGTTGTAAAATAGTTTTCGCACATGAGTCCTCTAATCACCAACACAATACTCCACTGTGGATCCTCCCTCGTCATCCTACGAGAGGGCCATCCTCGGTACTCACACTTATCTTGAGTCTTTTAGTAGTAACCATTAACTTGTCTATGAACTGTATAGGCAACCAGGTAGTCCTTTACCACAGACGCGGCTATTCGAATAGATGATGTTAACCCTGCAGGGGTGTACTTCTTCACACACGCTCTCACCACTTACCGTCGTTTACACGACATGTACTCGGCAACCTTCAAGCAGAAGCCCAACGAGGGTGTCAGCCACGGCCTACCTAAACACTCAAGTCTCTAGTCCAGGTTTATCGCCTATCCAGGTTCCATCCGTAGGGAGTCCAGCCGAGGTTTCCACATACGGCCCCGAACAATGTGTACAGGGTTGCCGAGACACCAAACGGGCGACTCGGTACACCGTGCCACGGTGTATCTACCGCATCATAGCCCACCCCTAGGGTTAGCGCTACGCACGGCCGCCAACACATATCCTATAAACACCAAAAACTAGTTGCAACTCCTGGACAGAGTACTAGGGTGGTTAAGAAGCCGAGAGGGTTAATTAAGGATCCCAATGCATGGTAGTAACTGATTCTTAAATCACACATACAGATCTCAGTTCTTAAGGACGACCTCAATGAAATAACCCACCATGTACTCCTACATGGCCTCTCATTGATACCTTTACCAAATCATGTTCAACACATCCCTCACATTACCGACGTAATCATTTCACTCTAGCCCATCACCCAGATGAACCAGACCTGACACAACCATAAGCATCGCAGGCATAGCAAGGTAGGAAATACATACATGGCTCAATCAACTCCTACACATGCTAGTGGGTTTCATCTAGTTATTGTGGCAATGACAGGTCATGCAGCGGATAAGGGTTCAACTACCGCAGCACACAGCAGTTTGAAACATTGTTGTCTTAATGCAGTAAATGAGAGCAGGAGCGAGAACATGGGATTGTATTGATATGATCAATGGGACTGCTTGCCTGATGGAGAAGTAGTAGGGTACTTCCCTTCAGTCGGATACTCGTGAATATCCTCGGAGGCAGAACCTACCACGAAAGACACCACAGAACACAATCATCACATGGCAATATGCAACAATATGATGCATGCTATGACATGGCAATATGATGTGTCCTGGCTAATGCATTGTAAAACATGTTGGTTTGAGTCTATTTGAATCAAAGGTTCGGATGGAAGCTTATGTTATTAAGTCATAGAAGTGCATTAGCTTGTTTCACCTAAACAGCAAGGTTAATGAGTTCTGTCATGCATGAAACCATTACAGATGGAAAGATTTAATTTTTCTGATCAAATTTCATATATAAATCTTTGCATTTGGAGTTACGGATTAAAAGTTATGAATTTTTGAAGTTTGTAGTATTTTCTGGAATTTCCTGTGTAAAAGTAATTCCAGAAAATAGTTATTGCGTCAGCAGTGCGTCATGGTGATGTCAGCGGTCAACGGAGCCGGTCCAGGTCAAACCTGACCAGTGGGACCCCCGTGTCAGTGTAATTAGCCTAACAAATTTCTAGTTACCACTAAACCTAACTTAATTAGCAGATGGGCCCCACCTATCATGGACTCAGGGAGGAGTCAACCTGGGCCCACACAGAGTCAAACAGGGTCAAACGGGGTTAAACTCGCCGGCGAGGCCAGACACGGTGGGGCAGTGCGGGTTTCGTGCTCCGGCGACCAAATGGACGGCGGAGACCATCTACGCGTAGCTGGGAATGAGCCGCGTCGTTTGGTGGTAGTGGTGGAGCTCGGGGTGGCCGGAAACATCGCCGGCGACGAGCTGTGCGGCTGCCGGAGCTTGGGCTCATCGTTAGGGGGCACGGCGAGGCGCGTGGAGTAGTGCTACGGGTTCCTGCGAGTGCGGTGAGTGTGATGGACATGGTGGTGTGGCCGGAGGGTGGCCGGAGTCACGTCAGCGACGAGCTCGGTGGCGGCGCGTGCGGTGATGATTCGTGCAGTCCCTACGGTGCTCGAGAGAGAGAACGGGTGCAGGAGCTCACGGCGATCACATAGGAGCAGACGACGCGGCCGGGGACGAACTGTTGCGGCGGTGACGGCGAAGGGGATCTGCGGCGGTGCTCGGTGAAGTCGAGCTCGAAGAGGACGAAGCAGGGCGCGCGAGCGGTCGGGGCTTGGGCTGCTCGACGGACACGATGATGGCAAAGCTGTTGGACACGGAAGCGCAGCACGGGGACGACGGCAGACGCGAGTTTCACGGTGGTGTGGGCGCGGCAGCGTCGGCCATGGTGCGGGAGAGCGAGGGAGAGAGGCAGGGGAGCGAGTGAGGTGTCCGCGGGGTCGGGCGGTGACGTGGGGCTCGCCCAGGTGTCCTGGGGCGCGGGCGGCAAGCAGGTGGCGCCGTGGCGAGCTCGCGCTCGCCGGCCTCACCTCTCTGCCTGCCTGGCGGAGACGAGGCAGCTGGCTGGCATGGGCCGGCACAGTGCTAGGCCGCCAGGTGGGCCGGCTGGTGGGCTGCGGCCAGGTAAGTTTCCCTCCCTCTCTTTTAATTTATGTTTTCTATTTTTTCTGTAACTGTGTGGCTTTATTAAAAATAATTAGGCATCTTCAAAAATCCTGAAAAAAATCAGGGGATCTGTTTATATTATTTCCAACAGCCCACACTTATTTCCAGAATTATTTGGGCATTCAAAATATTATATAGCATTTAATTGCCCAAATGCAAATAGGTAATGATTTAATCCAATGACCTTAGGTGTCCTAGAAAAATGTGAACCCATTTTGTCAGAGGTTCTAACCTAAAACAAAAAGGGTGGACTTTTTAGAAGGGCATTTCAGGTTCATTGAAAATAATTTTAGTAAACCCTAGTTGTTTCCAGGGGGTGCTGGGGGCTCTGTCATCCCCATTTCAATTTTCTGGAAAAGTAGACATGATGCAACACTCTAATGCATGAACTAGCTAGGGTGTGACAGAGGGCTAGAAAACATGAACGAGAAACAGAAGAGAACAGAGGGATGGACCAATCTCGGAGGGGCTCCCGCCCCTCCGCCACCATGGAGGCCATGAACTAGAGGGGAAACTCTCCTCCCATCTAGGGGAGAGGCCAAGGAAGAAGAAGGAGGAGGGGGCTCTCTCCCCTCTCTCTCGGTGGCATCGGAGTGTCGCCGGGGCAAGGATCGTGACGACGATCTACATCAACAATCTTGCTACCGTCAACACCAACTCTCTTCCCTCTATGCAGCAGTGTAACCTCCCTTATGCCCGCTGTAATCTCTACTTAAACATGGTGCTCAACTCCATATATTATTTCCCAATGATATTTTGCTATCCTATGATGTTTGAGTAGATTCGTTTTGTCCTTTGGGTTAATTGTGATCTTGGTTGGTATGAGTGTATATTTTATTTATGGTGCTGTCCTACAGTGCCCTCTGTGTCAGGCAAATGGAGGGATCCTCGCTGTAGGGTGTTGCAATATGTTCATGATTTGCTTATTGTCGGTTGCGGGGATGACGGTAGCCTAAACACGGATAAGTGGGTTGTTGTGTATGGGAGTAAAGAGGACTTGATACTTAATGCTATGGTTGGGTTTCATGACCTTAATGATCTTTAGTAGTTGCGGATGCTTGCTAGAGTTCTAATCATAAGTGCATATGATCCAAGTAAAGAAAGTATGTTAGCTCATGCCTCTCCCTCATATAAAATTGCATGAATGATTACCGGTCTAGTTATCGATTGCCTAGGGAAAAATGACTTTCTTGTCGACAAAAGCTATCCACTTTTATTACCTTGCAATTTATTTGTAGTTTTATTCTCACAAAGTACTCGTAGTTTTATTCTTGCCAAATAGTTTTATACTCTTTCTAGGTAAAGCAAATGTCAACTGTGCGTAGAGTTGTATCGGTGGTTGATAGAACTTGATGGAATATTTATTCTACCTTTAGCTCCTCGTTGGGTTCGACACTCTTATTTATCGAAGAAGGCTACAAACGATCCCCTACACTTGTGGGTTATCAAGACCTTTTTCTGGCATCATTGCCGGGGAGCAATAGCATGGGGTGAATATTCTCGTGTGTGCTTGTTTGCTTTATCACTAAGTAGATTTTATTTCCTGTTCTAAGTTGTTCTCTATCTTTAGTTATGGATATGGAACACGAAATACCAAAAAAATAGTTGTACTTGCTACTCATGGAGATGGGGAACCTCCTAAAACCCTCGATGCTCGTTATGCGAAAGATATTATGCACTACTTTGATAATCCTGAGAAAGCCCCATTTAAGTTGATAATGGGAGTAATGTTGGATCAATGTGAATACTTTAGGGATTATCACTTGACTCAAAAAGGGAAACTGTTGTGGGATCAAATTCATATATTGCATTGGTATGCTCGGGAGCTATGCTTAAGATATGATTATACTTCTTGCTCTAGGATGAAGGCTCGACACCTTCCTTTTCATGCAAATTTAATGATTATGAAACATTAGCTTCTTATGCTAATGGTAGATTTGATTACTATGATTTGGAATGAATAGAAGAATTTGTTGCTTTTAAGAGTGCTTATGAAATTGAATCTTTGTTTGAAAAGTATGAAGCTTTTGATGGTGATGTTTATAGACCCGAAATTTTTGCTATACTTAAATATTGCTATGAGAATTATAAATATAATTCTGATATTGATGCATTTATTGAGAAAGTCTCCGCTGTCCAAGAAAAGACTAATATTTTGCAGGAGTCTATGGAAGAAGGAATTGGTGAAACAGTGAGCTCATTGGATGAAAAAGATGATGAGGAGAGCGAAGAACAAAAGGAGGAAGAGCGGATTGATCACGCATGCCCACCTTCTAATGATAGTAACTCTTCAACTCATACATTGTTTAATGTCCCTTCATTCTTACCGAAGGATGAATGCTACGATAATTGCTATGATCATGTTGATTCATTTGAAATATCCCCTTTTGATGAACTTGATGTTTGCTATGCTTGTGGCCAAGATGCCAATATGAATTATTCTTATGGATATGAACTTGCTATAGTTCCTTATGTCAAATATGAAATTGTTGCTATTGCACCCACACATGATAGTCCTATTATCTTTTTGAATTCTCCAAACTACACTATATCGAAGAAGTTTGCACTTATTAAGGATTACATTGATGGGTTGCCTTTTACCGTTACACATGATAATTTTGATGAATATAAGTATGCATGTGCTTGCTGCTCCTACTTCCAATTATTATGAGAGAGGAACTATATATTCACCTCTCTATGTTTCCAACATGAAAAAATTGCAAGAAACCGCTTATGCTCTGTATTGGCCTTTACTTGATGTAATGAATTGTTCTTGTATGACATGCCGATGCATAGGAAGAGAGTTAGACTTCATCATTGCATGATGTATGTTGCTTTGTGCTCATTACTACATGCCAAATCATTGTTAATTAAAATTGGCTTTGATATACCTTGGGATCCGGGTAGATCCAGTACTTGAGCACTTTATGCATAGCTTAATGGCTTTAAAGAAAACGCTGCCATGGAGACAACCTGAAAGTTTTAGAGAGTCATTTATTTCTACTGAGTGCTTTTATAAAGTTTAAAAACAAGAAAATATAGAGGTGAACCTTAAAACTTCTTCAAAAAGAGAAGTGATTGAAAGGTGATGCATTGGAGAAGTGAGGGTCGACCTTGAACACTTGTGTTCATGCTCATGGAAACAATGTAAATTTTTCATGGAAGTCCCAAAAAATAATTATCCCCTTGTACAAATCCATTGTATTATAAAAATAATGTGCCAAGATTTGCCTTTAGGATGATTAGATTACTTGTTGGTATGTGCGGTGCAGAAACATAAACTTTGGCTGTAGCGCGTGAATTTTCATTTTTTACCGGAACATCAAAAGGTTATGAAACTTTTTGCACAGTATTTATATTCAAATTGTTTATTTTTTCCTAATGTTTAAGAATTTTTAGAGTTACATAAGTATGGTGAATGTTTAGATCTTTACAGACTGTCCTGTTTTCACAGATTGCTGTTATAGCTTCATTATTTGCGTATGTTTGAAATCTTGTTGAGCCCCCTTTGACTTGGGGCAATAGGATTGTGATAGCATACAGTGGGTAATGTTTGACTATAATTATACAATAATTTTATAGCAGTACATGATGGGATTTTACTGGCATATTCACTAACCCCGCCACTAAAAGTTCGGCTAAGTTTTGTGTGGATGAAGTGATCAAAGATCAAGGAGGACTAGATATGAGGATAAGGAAGAGAGGCAAGAGCTGAAGCTTGGGGATTCCCAAGGCACGCCAAGTAAATATTCAAGGAGACTCAAGTGTCTAAGCTTGGGGATGCCCTGGAAGGCATCCCATCTTTCTTGAACAAGTATCGGTATGTTTTCGTCTTTGTTTCATTCATGTGATATGTGTGAATCTTGGAGAGTCTTTTGTGTTTAGTTTTCATTTTTATTTTATGCACCATGCTAGTATGAGATAGTCCATGGTTGATTTATAGGATGCTCATTGCACTTCACTTATATCTTTTAAGTATGGCTTTATAGAATGCTTCACGTGCATCACTTATATCATTTGAAGTTTGGATTGCCTATTGCTCTTCACATAGAAAACCGTTATTTGTAGAATGCTCTTTTGCTTCACTTACTTACTAGAGCATGATCTTTTGTAGAAAGAATTGAACTCTCATGCTTCACTTATATCTATTTCGAGAGTCAACAGGAATTGGTCATTTGCATGGTTAGTCGTAAAATCCTACATAAGACTTGTGGATTACTGAATATGATATGTTTGATTCCTTGCAATAGTTTTGTGTTATAGAGATGGAATGTGAGGGAGGTACTAGTAAATGGTTGTGGTTAGTAAGAATATTGGTGTTAAGGTTTGTGATTCCCGAAGCATGCATGTATAGTATCCCGTTATGATATGAAGTTGGAGCATGATTTATTATTGATTGTCTTCCTTATGAGTGGCGGTCGGGGGCGAGCGATGGTCTTTTCCTACCAATCTATCCCCTAGGGGCATGCGTAGTAGTACTTCTCTTCGAGGGCTAATAAACTTTTGCAATAAGTATATGAGTTCTTTATGACTAACGTGAGTCCATGGATTGTACGCACTCTTACCTTTCCGCAATTTGCTAGCCTCTATGGTGTCGTGCATTGCCCTTTCTCACCTCGAGATGTGGTGCAAACTTCGCAGGTACATCCAAACCCCGTGATATGATATGCTCTGTCACACATAAGCCTTATTATATCTTCCTCAAAACAGCCACCATACCTACCTATTATGACCTTTCCATAGCCATTCCGAGATATATCGCCATGCAACTTCCACCGCTTCTGTTTTGATGACTTGATCATTCATTGTCATATTACTTTGGATGATCATATAGCTGACATAGTATTTGTCGGTCAGACACCGTTCATCATTTTTCATACATGTTACGCTAGATCATTGCACGTCTTGGTACACTGCCAGAGGCATTCATATAGAGTCATATTTCGTTCTAGGTATCGAGTTGTAATTTTTATTTCTTTTGAGTTGTAAGTAAATGGAAGTGTGATGATCATCATTATTCATTATTAGAGCATTGTCCCAGTGAGGAAAAGATGATGGGGACTATGATTCCCCTACAAGACGGGATGAGACTCCGGACAATGAGAGAAAAAAAGAAAAAGAAGAAAAAGAAGAAAAAAAGAAAAGAAAAAAGAAAAAGAGAGAGAAGGGGCATTGTTACTATCCTTTACCACACTTGTGCTTCAAAGGAGCACCATGTTTTCATATAGAGAGTCTCCTATTTAGTCACTTTCATATACTAGTGGGAATTTTTCATTATAGAACTTGGCTTGTATATTTCGATGATGGGCTTCCTCAAATGCCCGAGGTCTTCATGAGCAAGCAACTTAGATGCACACCCACTTAGTTTCATATTGAGCTTTCATACACATATAGCTCTTAGTGCATCTGTTGCATGGAAATCCTTACTCCTTGCATTGATATCAATTGATGGGCATCTCCATAGCCCGTTGGTTAGCCGCGTCGATGTGAGACTTTCTTACTTTTTTGTCTTCTCTATATTTACCTCTATCATCATACTCTATTCCACCCATAGTGCTATATCCATGTCTTGCGCTCATGTATTGCGTGAGGGTTGAAAAGGCTAAAGCGCGTTAAAAAGTATGAACCAATTGCTCGGCTTGTCAACGGGGTTGTGCATGATCAATACTTTGTGTTAAGAAGATAGAGCATGACAAGACTATATGATTTTGTAGGGATAGCTTTCTTTAGCGTTGATATTCTGAAAGACATGATTGTTTGTTGGAATGCCTGAGTATTGATGTCTTTATGTCAAATTATAGACTATTGCTTTGAATCACTTATGTCTTAATATTCATGCCATGATTAGATATATGATCAAGATTATGCTAGATAGCATTCCACATCAAAAATTATCTTTTTTTATCATTTACCTGCTCAAGGACGAGTAGGAATTAAGCTTGGGTATGCTGATACGTCTCCGTCGTATCTATAATTTTTTATTGTTTCATGCCATTATTATACAACTTTCACATACTTTTGGCAACATTTTATATGATTTATTGGATTAACCTATTGATCCAGTGTCCAGTGCCAGTTCATGTTTGTTGCATGTTTTTTGTTTCGCAGAATATTCATATCAAACAAAGTCCAAACACGATAATTTATTACGAAGAATTATTTTGGAATACTTATGATTTTTGGGAGGTGGAATCAACACTAACGGAGGCCCGCGGCCTCCACAACTCACCAGGGTGCGTCGGGCACCCCTTGGGAAGCCCATGTGTCTTGTGCCCTCCCAGTAAGTCGGTTGGGGCCCTTCTTCGGGCACAAGGAAGATAATTTATGGAAAAAATTGTGTAAAAATTTCAGCGCAATCGGAGTTACGGATCTCCGAGAATTTGAAAAATGTTGGAGGGCCAGAAAACAGGAACGCGAAACAGAAGAGAACAGAGGGATAGATCGAATCTCGAAGGGGCTCCCGCCCCTCCGCCACCATGGAGGCCATGGACAAGAGGGGGAACTCTCCTCCCATCTAGGGGGAGTGCTACCTCTTGAGCACTGCGTTGGTTTTCCCCGAAGAGGAAGGGATGATGCAGCAAAGTAACGTAAGTATTTCCCTCAGTTTTTGAGAACCAAGGTATCAATCCAGTAGGAGGCTATGCGTGAGTCCCTCGTACCTGCACAAAACAAATAAATCCTCGCAACCAACGCGAATAGGGGTTGTCAATCCCTACACTACCACTTACGAGAGTGAGATCTGATAGATATGATAAGATAATATTTTTGGTATTTTTTGTGATAAATATGGAAAGTAAAATAAAGGCAAAGTAAAGAGCAAAGGAAATAACTAAGTAGTAGGAGATTAATATGATGAAGATAGACCCGGGAGCCATAGGTTTCACTAGTGGCTTCTCTCGAGACCATAAGTATTCTATGGTGGGTGAACAAATTACTATTGAGCAATTGACAGAATTGAGCATAGTTATGAGAATATCTAGGTATGATCATGTATATAGGCATCACGTCCGAGACAAGTAGACCGACTCCTGCCTGCATGTACTACTATTACTCCACTCATCAACCGCTATCCAGCATGCATCTAGAGTATTAAGTTAAAAATAGAGTAACGCCTTAAGCAAGATGACATGATGTAGAGGGATAAACTCATGCAATATGATGAAAACCCCATCTTGTTATCCTCGATGGCAACAATACAATACGTGCCTTGCTACCCCTACTGTCACTGGGAAAGGACATCGCAAGATTGAAACCAAAGCTAAGCACTTCTCCCATTGCAAGAAAGATCAATCTAGTAGGCCAAACCAAATTGATAATTCAAAGAGACTTGCAAAGAAAACCAATCATACATAAAAGAATTCAGAGAAGATTCAAATATTGTTCATAGATAGACTTGATCATAAACCCACAATTCATCGGTCTCAACAAACACACCGCAAAAAGAAGATTACATCGAATAGTTCTCCACAAGAGAGGGGGAGAACATTGTATTAAGATCCAAAAAGAGAGAAGAAGCCATCTAGCTAATAAATATGGACCCGTAGGTCTGAGGTAAACTACTCACACTTCATCGGAGGGGCTATGGTGTTGATGTACAAGCCCTCCGTGATCGATGCCCCCTCCGGCGGAGCTCCGGAACAGGCCCCAAGATGGGATCTCGTGGATACAGAAAGTTCCGGCAGTGGAATTAGGTTTTTGGCTCTGTATTTGATCGTTTGGGGGTACGTAGGTATATATAGGAGGAAGGAGTACGTCGGTGGAGCAACAGGGGGCCCAGGAGGGTGGAGGGCGCGCCTGGGGGGGAGGGGGTAGGCGCGCCCCCCTACCTCGTGGCTTCCTCTTTTGTGTATTAACGTAGGGTCCAAGTCTCCTGGGTCTTGTTCGTTGAGAAAATCACGTTCCCGAAGGTTTCATTCCGTTTGGACTCCGTTTGATATTCCTTTTCTTCGAAACCCTAAAACAGGCAAAAAAACAGGAATTCTGGGCTGGGCCTCCGATTACTAGGTTAGTCCCAAAAATAATATAAAAGTGGATAATAAAGCCCAATAATGTCCAAAACAGTAGATAATATAGCATGGAGCAATCAAAAATTATAGATACGTTGGAGACATATCAGGAAGGCCAAGGAAGAATAAGAAGGAGGGGGCTCTCTCCCCCTCTCTCCCGGTGGCACCGGAGTGCTGCCGGGGCAAGGATCATGATGGCGATCTATATCAACAATCTTGCTACCGTCAACACCAATTCTCTCCCCCTCTATGAGCGGTGTAACCTCCCTTCTCCCTGCTGTAATCTCTAATTAAACATGGAACTCCATATATTATTTCCCAATGATATTTGGCTATCCTATGATGTTTGAGTAGATTCATTTTGTCCTATGGGTTAATCGTGATCTTGGTTGGTATGACTGTATATTTTATTTGTGGTGCTGTCCTACGGTGTCCTCCGTGTCACGCAAATGGAGGGATCCTCGTTGTAGGGTGTTGCCATATGTTCATGATTCACTTATTGTCGGTTGCAGGGGTGACAGCAGCCTAAACACGGATAAGTGGGTTGTTGCGTATGGGAGTAAAGAGGACTTGATACTTAACGCTATGGTTAGGTTTCACGACCTTAATGATCTTTAGTAGTTGTGGATGCTTGCTAGAGTTCCAATCATAAGTGCATATGATCCAAGTAGAGAAAGTATGTTAGCTCATGCCTCTCCCTCATATAAAATTGCATGAATGATTACCGGTCTAGTTATCGATTGCATAGGGACAAATGACTTTCTTGTCGACAAAAGCTATCCACTTTTATTACCTTGCAATTTATTCATAGTTTTATTCTCACAAAGTACTCGTAGTTTTATTCCTGCCAAATAGTTTTATACTTGTTCTAGGTAAAGCAAACGTCAAGTGTGCGTAGAGTTGTATCAGTGGTCAATAGAACTTGAGGGAATATTTATTCTACCTTTAGCTCCTTGTTGGGTTCGACACTCTTATTTATCGAAGAAGTCTACAAACGATCCCCTACACTTGTGGGTTATCACCCACCATCTATCGTCGTGGCCGCCACACCACCATTGAAAGCCAGGGCCATCGCCCGCTCCGCCACCGCGTCTGGAAGGCGGGAGGTGGCCGTCGTGGTCGCCACCCCACTGTCAGCCACCGAGGCCAGCACCCGCTCCGCTACCGTGGCCCGAAGATGGGCGGTGGCGGTCGTGGTCGGTACCCCACCATCGGCTGTTGTGGCTGCTAGCACACCGTCGACCGCCAGGGTCATCACCCACTCCACCACCGCCACCCGAAGGCGGGAGGTGGAGGTGGAGTCCCACATGTGCATCAGCGACCTTGCGTGCTACATCAAGTTCCTGCGGGAGGAGGAGTGCCTTGTCGAGCATGCAAAGAGTCTTACTGCAACCGTGGCCACAACACACGCCGCCGCAGAGGCGAAGAATGAGGAGATCCGTGAGGGGTCTTCTGGAGCGGCAGAGGGCATTCAAGGTGAGCGTTGCTAAAGGTGCAGCAGCGACGAGCACCGGATTCTAGTTGTTTAGCTCGTTGATAGGCTCCTCCTCCTCTGCCTCTTACTGAGCGCGCTCGACATAGGAGAGGCTGCTGCAAGTAATAAAAGCCCCTCCGTAGTAGTAGTATTTAGGGGCTATTTTGTTTAGTTCATCTGACTATAGATGTAGTTGAACTATACAACATACTTAAAATTAACTAGTCTATATAGTTGAACTAGCTATTTCAGTACGTGGTTGGCAACAATTGGGGAAAAGTTTGGTCGGTTCAGCTATCGAGTTGAATTGTTTGTATAAAGAACGACTTCTTAATCTATGAATGAAATCTATGCTTACTGAGTTTATGCAAAAATTAGATAGTGCTAGTGATTTTTAGCTGCAAATTTTGACAATGGAAATGTTACAAGGTTGATAAAGGGCAATGTTACTAGATCAACAAATGTTAATCTTTCCAGTTTGACAAATGACAATATAACCAATATGACAGATGCAAATCTTACCAAATTGTCTGTATGTGGTTGCACACAGGTTATCTGAAAAAATCGTTTGCGTTGAAGGGATGTACAAATCCCTCATGTCAGATTTTCTCTTGGCTTAGCGGCAAAGGAACCGTAGCTCTCGCTTTGCATACCGTCTACAATATGAACTGTTTGTGATGATGAGATGCACAAATCCTACGTGGCAAATTTTCCCTTGGCTTACTGGGGAAGACCATAGCTCTCTCTTTGCATACGGGTGCTCTATCTAAAACATTTGCGATGAAGAGCTGCACAAATTCTGCTCGGCACATTTTCCCTTGGCTTACTGGAGAAGTTGCCAGTTTGCATATGGGTGTTCTATCTAAAATGTTTGCGATGAGTGTTTTAAATTTAAAAACCATTGATGTTTTTTAAATCGTTTGATAAGTCTGTATATTCAGAGAGAAAAACACAAGTTTGTTCAAACCATGTGTTTCATTCAGTCACACTGCGACTTTATGTTCATACGATGGAGATATAGTATTAAAACCAAAAAAAAGTAATTCTGGGGACGGCGCGGGCGGCGCGCCGTGCCGGCGTTATCGTTGTCGTCCTCCGGGACGCCGTTGTTGAAGTCTTCAAGGCAGCACAAAATGTTCTTCACTTGGCAATCTAACATCACGTCATTGTGCAATCGAAGGGCGGGGCGCGGGAGGACGGCAACTCGCGGCGCTACGAGGTAGTGGTCGATGGCGACGTCCCATGACACTGAGGGGGCGCACACATGGGCATGGGCGCGGCGGGTGCAGGAAAACGCAGGGGACCGGCACCATGGTGGGTGCAGCTCACCCCGTGCATTCGGTTTATTCGGTTTACATGGTTCGGTTTATACGGTTTTTCGGTTTGTACGGTATTAATACTTCGGTAAATACGGTATGAAATTAAAATATGGTTCGGTTTCGGTATATACCAAATTATTTCGGTATGGTTTCGGTATATACCATAAAAACCAAAGTTGACGCGAATTTGAAAATGACGTAATAATAATTTGCAAATTTATTACTCAAAACACATACTATTTTACACAAATAGTATATGACTATATATATAAGAATATATGCATGCATTAATTCATCTGTTGATGGTTATGGACGTGCTTAGCATTTTAAAAAGAGAAAAATGACTATGTTACAAGAAAATTTTACATGCTTATTAGTGAATTTGACTGATGTACAAGAAAAATGACAACTTGTATGGTTGTTCATCTCAAGAAATATAAATTTATTTTTACTTCGGTTTATTCGGTTAACCGTTTGGTTTTTCGGTATATACCATAAAAACCAAAGTTCAAATCGGTATGAAAAGTTCACACCATACCGAAACCAGAAACCATAAAAACCATAAAATCGGTTCAGTTCGGTTTATTTTCGGTATGGTTTTTCGGTTCGGTTTTGAAATGCACAGGGTGAGGTGCAGCGGCGCGCATGGGCACGGGCACGGGCGCTGGCATGTACATAAGATCACGCGGATCTGCGGGGACCTCGCTGACACCAACGTCTTCCAGCTCTGCGATAGTGCTCGGCGACCAGCCCGTCAATGTTACGAGGATGGTCGCTGGCGTGGGAGAAGGATGGGAGCTGGGGCGGGCGCGGGGGCAACAACGGTTGCGGCCAGCTCATTCAGGGCCATGTCCATGAGGCCCCATTCCTCCTTATTTTCTATCTCGTCTGGCTCGGACTCGACTTCAACAAACTGGAACACTAGTGGCAGATGATCCTTCTGTGCCATGGCCTTGGTGGAGGTCTATGAGGGGAATGGGAGGCGAACAGTAAGGTCGTATTAAATAGTGGCTCGGGCGCCATTAATGGAGAGGATGCGAGCAAGGTGGGTGACCATGGAAGTCAATGTTGGGGAACACAGTAATTTCAAAATTTTCCTACGCACCTGCAAGATCATGGTGATGCATAGCAATGAGAGGGGAGAGTGTCATCCATGTACCCTCGTAGACCGTTAGCAGAAGCGTTATGAGAACGCGGGTGATGTAGTTGTACGTCTTCACGATCCAACCGATCCAAGTACCGAACGTACGGCACCTCTGAGTTCAGCACACGTTCAGCTCAGTGACGTCCCACGAACTCCAATCCAGCAGAGCTTCGAGGGAGAGTTCCATCAGCACGACGGCGTGATGACAGTGATGATGATGCTACCGACGCAGGGCTTCGCCTAAGCACCGCTACGATATGACCGAGGTGGATTATGGTGGAGGGGGGCACCGCACACGACTAAAAGATCAACTGATCAACTTGTGTGTTCTCTAGGGTGCCCTCCTCCCCACGTATATAAAGGAGGGAGGGGAGGTCGGTTGGCCTCTCTAGGCGCGCCAAAGGGGGGAGGAATCCTCCTCCTAGTAGGAGTAGGATTCCTCCTTTCCTAGTCCTACTAGGAGGGGGAAGGAAGGAGAAGGGGAGGAGAAGGAAAGAGGGGGCGCAGCCCCTCCCCTAGTCCAATTGGGACTAGGCCCATGGGGGGGCGCGGCCAGCCCTCGTGGCTTCTCCTCTTTTTCGCTTAAAGCCCAATAAGGCCCATATGTACTCCCATATTCCCGTAACTCCGAAAAATACCTGGATCACTCGGAACCTTTTCGATGTCTGAATATAGCCTTCCAATATATCGATCTTTACAGGTCAATCATTTCGAGACTCCTCGTCATGTCCCTGATCTCATCCGGGACTCCGAACAACCTTCGGTACATCAAAACACATAAACTCATAATACCGATCATCTCCGAACGTTAAGCGTGCGGACCCTACGGGTTCGAGAACTATGTATACATGACCGAGACTCATTTCTGGTCAATAACCAATAGCAGAACCTGGATGCTCATATTGGCTCCGACATATTCTAAGACGATCTTTATCGATCAAACCGCATAACAATATACGTTGTTCCCTTTGTCATCGGTATGTTACTTGCCCGAGATTCGATCGTCGGTATCTCAATACCTAGTTCAATCTCGTTACCGGCAAGTCTCTGTACTCGTTCCGTAATGCATCATCCTGCAACTAACTCATTAGTCACATTGCTGGCAAGGCTTATAGTGATGTGCATTTACCGAGAGGGCCCAGAGATACCTCTCCGACAATCGGAGTGACAAATCCTAATCTTGATCTATGCCAACTCAACAAGTACCATCGGAGACACCTGTAGAGCACCTTTATAATCACCCAGTTACGTTGTGAAGTTTGGTAGCACACAAAGTGTTCCTCCGGTATTCGGGAGTTGCATAATCTCATAGTCAGAGGAACATCTATAAGTCATGAAGAAAGCAGTAGCAACAAACTAAACTATCATCGTGCTAAGCTAACGGAATGGGTCAAGTCAATTATGTCATTCTCTAATGATGTGATCCCGTTAATCAAATGACAACTCATGTCTATGGCTAGGAAACTTAACCATCTTTGATTCAACGAGCTAGTCAAGTAGAGGCAAACTAGTGACACTCTGTTTGTCTATGTATTCACACATGTACTAAGTTTCCGGTTAATACAATTCTAGCATGAATAATAAAGATTTTTCATGATATAAGGAAATATAAATAACAACTTTATTATTGCCTCTAGGGCATATTTCCTTCAGTCTCCCACTTGCACTAGAGTCAATAATCTAGTTCACATCGTCATGTGATTTAACACCAATAGTTCATATCTTTATGTGATTAGTTCACATCTCCATGTGACTAACACCCAAAGGGTTTACTAGAGTCAATAATCTAGTTCACATCGTTATGTGATTAACACCCAAAGAGTGATCATGTTTTTCTTGTGAGAGAAATTTAGTCAACGGGTCTGCCACATTCAGAGCTGTATGTATTTTGCAAATTTTCTATGTCTATGTCGTGGGTTTTTCATGGCAGATGTCCTCGTGAGAGGACTTAGTCGTGGAGCCATCGCTACGGGTTAGCTTAAAGGGGTTAAACCGGACAAGGGACACGAGGGGTTTTATACTAGTTCGGCCCCTTCGGTGAAGGTAAAAGCCTATGTCTAGTTGTGATTGGTATTGCTAGGGTTTCGATGACCAGGGAGCAAATCCGCTTTGCCTGGCTCTCGAGTTGTTGTCTGTCGTCCCTAAACCGCTGTCGGGTCGTCCCTTTATATACATAGGTTGACGTCCGCCGGTTTACAGAGTCCCGAGGCCGGATCATAAACGTGTCCGGCTCGGTCTCTATTCCTCTAACTTACAATACAAGTTACATGAAAGAGTCGGTTTACATCTATAGGCCTTAACCCGCCTTTGGGCCTTGGGCCTTCGTAAAGTGCCTCCATCCTCACGTCTTCATGGGCTTCTATCTTCACGGAGCTAACCCGGCCACTCCTAGCCGGTTTACCTCCAGTAATCATATCCCCAACATTAGGCCCCAGAT
Source organism: Triticum aestivum (assembly GCF_018294505.1). Classification (NCBI taxonomy): domain Eukaryota; kingdom Viridiplantae; phylum Streptophyta; class Magnoliopsida; order Poales; family Poaceae; genus Triticum; species Triticum aestivum. Next base: position 308,276,931 of record NC_057812.1, read on the forward strand.
TGATTTGAACTTGTTCATGTCAATCTTCAATACTTAGAAAAATTCTTGCCCTGGCACCTTCGTATAGATCTGGTAAACCGTCATGATGTCATCCTTTAGATCCGTAGTAAACCGTCATGATGTCATCTATCCGTTGAAGCCGAAGATACCCTTCATTAATGAGTATCCGACCCTCGAGGCGACATCCTTATTAACTATCCATTTTAATCTCCTTGATTTATGCACTTGTCGCTTATCGGTTCACCTTATAAATGGGCCCAAGGGTCATTCTCTTTTTCCCCCTTCGCCTCTTCTTCCTCCTTGCAACGTCTCTGCATCCGGGCGCCGCCGTCGTCACCGAGCTTCACCTCCGCCTCTCCATTGGCCGCTGCATCAACCTGATTGCACCAAAGAGTTGCGGCATCTTCCGTTGCTTCAACAGTCGCTGTAAGTCCTTTCCTTTCCCCCTTTGTAGATCTGTCTAGGGTTTCCTTGTTCTTCGCAGTTCATCGAAGTTCATCAGGGCTCCGGTGCTGCTCTTCTCTGTTCCTCCTTAGTCCATGGATAAAAAACCTGAAGCTCAATGTATTCCACGTAATGGTTTATCTTCCGCTACCACAACAAACCCTTATGCGCATAAAAACTGATCTGGTCTTTTGTGAACTCCTTCGGGACCAACCCTTTTTAGGTCTAAATCTTTTTGATTTCCTGTCTTACAGTAGATCCGAAATTTCCCTGCAACCTTGCGGAATCTGTTTTACCTTACTTAGTCATTTTTACCTTAGATTTGTATCCTCTTTATCACATAGGCGGTTTACCTTTGTAAAAGCAATCTATCACATACCATTAGTCCCCTGGTGAACCATCAAGCCTTTTTACCTCCATTGTTACACTCCAGTTTAACAGCATGTGTATACCTTTGTTCTGATATTGCCTTGTCATTCATTATTGTATCAGCCTCCGGTTTACGCAATTTACATACCTATATATCTTTATTCTGTCGCATCTTATATATCACCATGAATGATTTGTAAACCGGTATTACCTTTCAGCTTTTCGCTTGCAATGGCCAAACAGTTTTACGCTTGTAACTGGGCTCCTTCCCGGGTTACCGAAGAACAGCTTAACGGAATGGTCAGAATTGGTACCTTGCCAAGAAAGAATGAGATCCGGTGGCGAGTTCCTGGATCGGAGAATCCTCCTACCCCTAAGCAAGGTGAGGTAGTGGTATTTGTTGACCACATAGGTCGTGGTTTCAAACCGCCAGGGTCAAAGTTTTTCCGGGATGTGCTTGCCAGTTTCCAGCTCCACCCCCAAGATATTGGACCTAACTCAGTATCCAATATATGCAATTTCCAAGTCTTGTGTGAAGTGTACTTACAAGAGGAACCAACTGCTGAGCTATTCCGGGATTTCTTCCATCTAAACCGGCGCACTGAACTTGTAGATGGACCTAACACTGAACTTGGTGGCATCTCTATTCAAAAAAGAAAAGAGGTGGAATTCCCTCATGCCAAGCTGCACAGTCACCCCAAAGAGTGGAACCAAACTTGGTTCTACTGCCAAGATACTTCCCGTGAAGACGAGAACCCTCTGTCGGGTTATCGTTCCCACCGGCTTTCCAACACTCACCCATTGCCGCAACGTCTAAGTGCCCAGGAACGGGCCTTTTATGCCCCTCAACTCGCCAAGCTCAGAGCCTTTATGGCCAACGGTTTATCAGGCGTCGACTTTGTACATTGCTGGATATCCTGGAGCATCTTGCCATTAAGTCGCCGCTTCGGTTTAATGTGTAAGTACACTGGTGAAGTACAAGACTCCCAACATCACATCAACATTCAGTTAACTGATGAAGAAGTCGCTGAGGGTGTTAAGAAGATTTTGAACGAATCAGAATCTGTCTGTCGCCAAACCGGCTTAAACCCCTTTTACGCAAAAAACAAACCGCCAGTTGTAAGTACTGTCCTTCCTTTTTACCCTTGATATCTTTTTAGACTGTTCAATCTGTGAATATCCTTCTGCTCGTTTATAAACAGGGTGATGATCCATTCTAGAAGAGGAAACCTGCAGAAAAAGCGGCAAAGCCTTCCCGCCCCAAAACAAAAACCGTCAAGAAAACCTCAAAGCGGAAGGCAGCTGAGCATATCAGCATGGAACTGGATGATGATACGGATGAATCGGAAGTTGAGGTAGAGCTTGATTCACTTGGTTCCCTTTTTATGCATCTCATTAACAATGATATTTGTCAGGAGGGCGCAGAAGGCTGCCAAGCCGACGATGTAGAGGTAATTGTCCTTTCCTATGGTTCAGACTCTCTGCCAACACAAAAAATCCGTCAAGCGATCCGGAAAGTAAGCTTTTCACATCCTCTTGCTCACTTGGATACAACATTTATTTTGAAGAAGCAGCAGCACGAGGCTCGCCGCACAACCCGGCACAGCGGCCAAAAGGTCACCTCGGCCGGTTTACCTGACACCCTGGTTCGAAAGTGCCAATTTGAGGTCTCACCTCCTTCTGACAATTCTTATCCCAAGGCAGGTTATTTCCGACAACCTCTTAATCCATCTGATTCAAATTATCAGGTGACACCTCCCTCATCTTCTGGCGAGTCAACAGCAACCCAACTTCCTCCCCTCAAAACTGTAGTTGGGTAAGTACTTAAACCCCTTCTTTGATTGCTTCCATACTTTGTATACTATGCTTAACTTTCACATCTTTTTCTGCTTTAAGAGCCAAGGCTAGATCCAGCAAGAAGGCTCGGGTGAATAATCCATCTGAAGACCAGGCGGCTCATGAACCGGAGCAAACGGTTGAAACAGAACAAGCTATGGAACTGGAGGGTCCCAATCCTGAAGCTACCTTTGATGAACCACCCCCTCAGGATCACAATATCGATGAAGCACCAGAAGTTGATACTGCCGTGCCTAATGCTGAACCGGCAGATCCAATCCGGGCTAGTCCAGTGAGAGCTACTGAAACTCCATCAACTCCAGAAAAAGCTGCTGGAGATAAAGAAGGTGATGTTACCATTACTGGTACTGGTCACACTTCGCCTAGCCGTCCTGTAATCTTGGCCCAACATAGTGCCAAGGAAGAGTGTGTTGCCATGGAAAAAGGCAAATGGAGCACTGACTTGTCAAGCTACGCCCATCTCAGCGCTCAAGAACTCCACTCCGGTTTTCTAAACCGTTTGCACTCAAACCGAGATTATGAAGCCGGTTTGGTGAACTTGATGAAAGAGCGCTACGAGGTATTTTCATCACTTTCCTTTCTTAAATACAAAGTACAAGCATCAACCCAAGTAGCCCCCAAGGGCCGGTTTATGATGACAATCATAAACCGGGACTTTATAAGACATGAACTGTTACAAACTTGTCCTCCATATACCAACTGATCGTTTGAAGCAAATCAGATGTGATCATTATATTCCTGTAATTTTTCGCCTGTGTAGCCCCCAAGGGCCGTTTAGCTTTGCGAGGTAAACCGGGTCTTCCACCAATGCGTCAACTTTGAACAGAAGTACATTAGCCCCCAAGTGTTAAGGATAATGCTTGCATTGTACTTGAGACTTGTGAGAAATATGTTGATGATAGAACAAATAGGCATTAAATATGCAAGGCTTTTCATGGGCTGCCAGGCCGCTGAGTTAAACCATTTTGCAAAGCCTTTTAAGATGGACCTCAATCTTTAACCAATCATCGTTTTAACTTTGACAAGTTCAGGGTCCATGGGATTGACTTGTCAAATGTTCGATGGGTCATACCAGGTTTACCTGGACGGAGTGGCTTACTTAAAGAGGCAGGATAACCCGGGGTTTTAGGTGAATACACCTGGCTTCCAAGCCTGGCTTGATAGCCTATTACAAGGGTACAAGCTCGTTGTTCTTTGAGAAGCAAGGAGCCCCCAGGTAATATTTGAGTTGTGCTCAGTGGTTACCTATGTTTGAGCTGTGCTTAATACAATAGACTATCTTTGGTTCCACATAATTTCCTTTTGGCTTGAAGCATATCAAGAGGTGTAGCTATGGTGTGAAGACAACCAAGCCCCCTGGTGATATCCCTTTTTGGTTTTAAACCGATCAAGAGGTGTGGCTATGGTTCGGATACGACCAAGCTCCCTAGTGGTTTTCTTTATATCTGTGTGGCAGTATAGGCCGGGTTAATAAAACGCCGCTTTGTCAGTAGAAGCTCCTGTAGGCTCACACATGATGTAAAAAGAACAGAGACCCCGCTTTATTCGAGGCTCCGATTTATTATATAATATATACATTGTTATAAGTATGTACATAAGAAGAGTCTATGGTTCAAGTATAGTAAGGCCGAAGAAGAGCTATATTCCATGGCCGCTTGGTCTCCTCCTCCGATTTACGTGAGTCTTTGTGCTCTCGAACATCAATGAGGTACTATGACCCATTGTGCAGATTTTTGCTGACCACAAAAGGTCCTTCCCAAGGTGGGGATAATTTGTGCATATCAGTCTGATCCTGGATGAGCCAGAGCACTAGATCGCCCTCTTGAAAAGTTCTGGTCTTAACCTGGCGGCTGTGATAATGTTGGAGACCTTGTTGATAAATCGTCGAACATGCTGCTGCAAGATCATGCTCCTCATATAACAGGTCCAGTGAGTCTTGACGTGCCTTCTCATTGTTAGCTTCAACATAAGCCGCCATACGGGGCGAGTCGTGACGGATGTCACTAGGAAGAACCGTCTCTGCTCCATAAACCATGAAGAAAGGCGTGTAACCCGTAGATCTGTTAGGTGTGGTGTTGATGCTCCATAACACAGAAGGTAATTCCTCCACCCAACAACCCGGTGTCCGCTTTAAAGGAACCATAAGCCGAGGTTTAATACCTCTCAAAATTTCTTGATTTGCCCTCTCTCCTTGACCATTAGACTGGGGATGAGCCACTGATGCTACATCAAGCCGGGTGTGCTCACGTTGGCAAAATTCCTCCATCTCACCCTTTGATAGATTAGTACCATTATCAGTTATAATACTGTGTGGGAAACCAAAACGGAATATCACCTTTTTGATGAATTGAACCGCCGTGACATGATATGGACATCATCATCTTGTGCCTTTGATCTCCATCTCCAAAACACCGTCATGATCTCTAGCGTCACCGGCATGACACCATGTTCTCCATCATCTTGATCTCTATCAATGTGTCATCACATGGTCGTCTCACCAACTATTGCTATCTCGTAGCGATAAAGTAAAGCAATTACATGGCACTTGCATCTTATGCAATAAAGAGACAACCATAAGGCTTCTGCCAGTTGCCGAGAACTTCAACAAAACATGATCATCTCATACAACAATTTATATCTCATCACTTCTTGACCATATCACATCACAACATGCCCTGCAAAAACAAGTTAGACGTCATCTACTTTGTTGTTGCAAGTTTTTACGTGGCTGCTACGGGCTGAGCAAGAACCGTTCTTACCAACGCAGTATAGTGATTGCTTTTTGATCTTCAGAAAGAACCCTATTCATTGAATCCGATTCAACTAAAGCTAGAGAAACAGACACACACTAGCCACCTGTGTGCGAAGCACGTCGGTAGAACCAGTCTCGCGTAAGCGTACGCGTAATGTCGGTCTGGGCCGCTTCATCCAACAATGCCGCTGAATCAAGAATCAACTAGTGACGGCAAGCAATATGTATATAACCACGCCCACAACTCCTTTGTGTTCTACTCGTCCATATAACATCTACGCATAAACCTGGCTCTGATACCACTGTTGGGGAACGCAGTAATTTCAAAATTTTCCTATGCACAGGCAAGATCATGGTGATGCATAGCAACGAGAGGGGAGAGTGTCGCCCACGTACCCTCGTAGACCGTAAGCGGAAGCGTTATGAGAACGCGGTTGATGTAGTCGTACGTCTTCATGATCCGACCGATCCAAGTACCGAATGTACGGCACCTCCGAGTTCAGCACACGTTCAGCTCGGTGACATCCCACGAACTCCGATCCAGCAGAGCTTCGAGGGAGAGTTCCGTCAGCACGACAGCGTGATGACGGTGATGATGATGCTACCGACACAGGGCTTCGCCTAAGCACCGCTACAATATGACCGAGGTGGATTATGGTGGAGGGGGGCACCGCACACGGCTAAAAGATCAACTGACCAACTTGTGTGTTCTCTAGGGTGCCCCCCTCCCCACGTATATAAAGGAGGAAGGGGAGGACGGCTGGCCTCTCTAGGCACGCCAAAGGGGGGAGGAATCCTCCTCCTAGTAGGAGTAGGATCCTTTCCTAGCCCTACTAGGAGGGGGAAGGAAGGGGAAGGGGAGGAGAGGGAAAGAGGGGGCGCAGCCCCTCCCCTAGTCCAATTCGGACTAGGCCCATAGGGGGCGCGTGGCCATCCCTCGTGGCTTCTCCTCTTTTTCCCTAAAGCCCACTAAGGCCCATATGTACTCCCATATTCCCGTAACTCCCCCAGTACTCTGAAAAATACCCGGATCATTCGGAACCTTTCCGATGTCCAAATATAGCCTTCCAATATATCGATCTTTACGGCTCGATCATTTTGAGACTCCTCGTCATGTCCCTGATCTCATCCGGGACTTGATACGTCTCCAATGTATCTATAATTTTTGATTGTTCGATGCTATATTATATTATGTTTTGGACATTATTGGGCTTTAATATTCACTTTTATATTATTTTTGGGACTAACCTATTAACCGAAGGCCCAGCCCAGAATTGCTGTTTTTTTGCCTATTTTAGGGTTTCGCAGAGAAAGAATATCAAACGGAGTCCAAATGGAATAAAACCTTCAGGAACGTGATTTTCGGAACGAACATGATTCAGAGGACTTGGACCCTACATCAAGCAATCAACGAGGAGGGCACGAGGTAGGAGGGCACGCCTACCCCCCCCCCCAGGCGCACTCTCCACCCTCATGAGCCCCCTGTTGCTCCACCGACGTACTCATTCCTCCTATATATACCTACGTACCCCCAAACTACCAGATACGGAGCCAAAACCCTAATTCCACCGCCGTAACTTTCTGTATCCATGAGATTCCATCTTGGGGCCTGTTCAGGAGCTCCGTCGGAGGGGGCATGGATCACGGAGGACTTCTACATCAACACCATAGCCCCTCCGATGAAGTGTGAGTAGTTTACCTCAGACCTATGGGTCCATAGTTATTAGCTAGATGGCTTCTTCTCTCTTTTTGGATCTCAATACAAAGTTCTCCCACTCTCTTGTGGAGATCTATTTGATGTAATCTTCTTTTGTGGTGTGTTTGTTGAGACCAATGAATTGTGGGTTTATGATCAAGATTATCTATGAACAATATTTGAATCTTCTCTTAATTCTTTTATGTATGATTGGTTATCTTTGCAAGTCTCTTCGAATTATCAGTTTGGTTTGGCCTACTAGATTGATCTTTCTTGCAATAGGAGAAGTGCTTATCTTTGGGTTCAATCTTGCGGTGTCCTTTCCCAGTGACACTAGGGGCAGCAAGACACGTATTGTATTATTGCCATCGAGGATAACAAGATGGGGTTATTTCATATTGCATGAGTTTATCCCTCTACATCATGTCATCTTGCTTAAAGCGTTACTCTGTTCTTATGAACTTAATACTCTAGATGCATGCTGGATAGCGGTCGTTGTGTGGAGTAATAGTAGTAGATGCAGGCAGGAGTCGATCTACCTGTCTCGGACGTGATGCCTATATACATGATCATACCTAGATATTCTCATAACTATGCTCAATTCTGTCAATTGCTCAACAGTAATTTGTTTACCGTGAATACTTATGCTCTTAAGAGAAGCCACTAGTGAAACCTATGGCCCCCGGGTCTATCTTCCATCATATTAATCTTCCAATACTTATTTATTTCCTTTGCCCTTTTATTTTACTTTACATCTTTATCATAAAAATACCAAAAAAAATATCTTATTATATCTATCAGATCTCACTCTCGTAAGTGACCGTGTAGGGATTGACAACCCCTTATCGCGTTGGTTGCGAGGATTTATTTGTTTGTGTAGGTGCGAGGGACTCGTGCTTGGCCTCCTACTGGATTGATACCTTGGTTCTCAAAACTGAGGGAAATACTTATGCTACTTTGCTGCATCACCCTTTCCTCTTCAAGGGAAAACCAACGCAAGTGCTCAAGAGGTAGCAAGAAGGATTTCTGGCGCCGTTGCCGGGGAGGTTCGCGCAAAAGTCAACACACCAAGTACCCATCACAAAACCTTATCTCTCGCATTACATTATTTGCCATTTGCCTCTCATTTTCCTCTCCCCCACTTCACCCTTGTCGTTTTATTCGCTCTCTCTCTCCATCCTCCCTCTCTTTCTCCGTTTGCCTCTTTTTGCCCGTCTCTCGTTTGCTCGTGTGTTGGATTGCTTGCTTCTCACGATGGCTCAAGATAATACTAAATTGTGTGACTTTACCAATACCTAAAACAATGATTTTCTTAGCACTCCGATTTCTCCTCTCACCGATACTGAATCTTGTGAAATCGATACTACTTTATTGAATCTTGTCATGAAAGATCAATTCGCCGACCTTCCTAGTGAAGATGTCGCTACCCATCTAAATAGCTTCATTGATTTGTGTGATATGCAAAATAAGAAAGATGTGGACAATGATATTGTTAAATTGAAGCTATCTCCTTTTTCGCTTAGAGATCATGCTAAAGCTTGGTTTTCGTCTTTGCCTAAAAATAGTATTGATTCGTGGAATAAGTGCAAAGATGCTTTTATCTCTATGTATTTTCCTCCCGCTAAGATCATCTCTCTTAGGAACGATATTATGAATTTTAAGCAACTTGATCATGAACATGTTGCACAAGCTTGGGAGAGGATGAAATTAATGATACGTAATTGCCCTACGCATGGTTTGAATTTGTGGATGATTATACAAAAAATTTATGCCGGATTGAATTTCGCTTCTAGAAATCTTTTAGATTCGGCCACGGGAGGCACTTTTATGAAAATCACTTTAGGATAAGCTACTAAAATCCTAGATAATATTATGGTTAATTATTCTCAATGGCACACTAAAAGATCTACTAATAAAAAACTGCATGCGATAGAAGAAATTAATGTTTTGAGTGGAAAGATGGATGAACTTATGAAATTATTTGCTAATAAAAGTGTTTCTTCTAATCCTAATGATATGCCTTTGTCTACTTTTATTGCGAATAATAATGAATCTATGGATGTGAATTTGTTGGTAGGAATAATTTTGGTAACAACGCGTATAGAGGGAACTTTAATCCTAGGACGTATCCTAGTAATTCCACTAATAATTATGGTAATTCCTACAACAATTCCTATGGAAATTTTAATAAGATGCCCTCTGATTTTGAAACTAATATTAAAGAATTTATTACCTCGCAAAAGAATTTCAATGCTTTGATTGAAGAAAAATTGCTTAAGATTGATGAGTTGGCTAGGAACGTTGATAGAATTTCTCTTGATGTTGATTCTTTGAAACTTAGATCTAATCCACCTAAGCATGATATCAATTAGTCTCTCAAAGCCATGAGAATTTCCATTGATGAGTGCAAAGAAAGAACCGCTAGGATGCGTGCTAAGAAAGATTGCTTTATAAAAGCGTGTTCTTCTAGTTTCCATGATAATAAAGATGAAGATCTAAAAGTTATTGATGTGTCCCCTATTAAATCTTTGTTTTGCAATATTAATCTTGATAATGATGGGACTGAACATGATCCACCTTTACCTAGAAGGCGTTCCAAAAATTCGGAATCTTTAGATCTAGATGCTAAAATTGTTAAAAGTGGGATTGAAGAAGTCAAAACTTTAAATATTAATGAACCCACTATTTTGGATTTCAAGGAATTTAATTATGATAATTGCTCTTTGATAGATTGTATTTGCTTGTTGCAATCCGTGCTAAATTCTCCTCATGCTTATAGTCAAAATAAAGCTTTTACTAAACATATCGTTGATGCTTTGATGCAATCTTATGAAGAAAAACTTGAGTTGGAAGTTTCTATCCCTAGAAAAATCTATGATGAGTGGGAACCTACTATTAAAATTAAAATTAAAGACCATGAATGCTATGATTTGTGTGATTTAGGTGCTAGTGTTTCCACGATTCCAAAGACTTTGTGTGATTTGTTAGGTTTCCGTGATTTTGATGATTGCTCTTTAAACTTGCACCTTGCGAATTCCACCATTAAGAAACCTATGGGAAGAATTAATGATGTTCTTATTTTTGCAAATAGGAACTATGTGCCCGTAGATTTTATTGTTCTTGATATCGATTGCAATCGTTCATGTCCTATTATTCTTGGTGGACCTTTCCTTAGAACGATCGGTGCAATTATTGATATGAAGGAAGGAAATATTAGATTCCAATTTCCGTTAAGGAAAGGCATGGAACACTTCCCTAGAAAGAAAATTAAATTACCTTATGAATCTATTATGAGAGCCACTTATAGATTGCCTACCAAAGATGGCAATACCTAGATCTATCCTTGCTTTTATGCCTAGCTAGGGGCGTTAAACGATAGCGCTTGTTGGGAGGCAACCCAATTTTATTTTTATTACTTGCTTTTTGCTCCTGTTTAGTAATAAATAAATTATCTAGCCTCTTTTTTGGTTGTGTTTTTTGTGTTTAATTAGTGTTTGTGCCAAGTAGAACCGTTGGGAAGACTTGGGGAAAGTCTTTTTAATCTTGCTGTAAAAAAACAGAAACTTTAGCGCTCACGAGAATTCCTGTCATTTTTATTTGGAAAGCGCTATTTAGTAAATTATTTTTGCATATGATTAATAGATAAATTTCTCACGTCCATAAATTTATTTTAGAATTTTGGGGGTTCCAGATCTTGCGTTAGCTACAGATTACTACAGGCTGTTCTGTTTTTGACAAATTCTGTTTTTCGTGTGTTGTTTGCTTATTTTGATGAATCTATGGCTAGTAAAATAGTTTATAAACCATAGAGAAGTTGGAATACAGTAGGTTTAACACCAATATAAATAAATAATTAGTTCATTACAGTACCTTGAAGTGGTGTTTTGTTTTCTTTCGCTAACGGAGCTCACGAGATTTTCTACTTTAAGTTTTGTGTTGTGAAGTTTTCAAGTTTTGGGTGAAAGATTTGATGGATTATGGAACAAGGAGTGGCAAGATCCTAAGCTTGGGGATGCCCATGGCACCCCAATATAATATAAGTACACCTAAAAGCCAAAGCTTGGGGATGCCTCGGAAGGCATCCCCTCTTTCGTCTACTTCCATCGGTAACTTTACTTGGAGCTATATTTTTATTCACCACATGATATGTGTTTTGCTTGGAGCGTCTTGTATGATTTGAGTCTTTGCTTTTTATTTAACACAATCATCCTTGATGTACACACCTTTTGAGAGAGACACACATGATTCGGAAATTATTAGAATACCCTATGTGCTTCACTTATATCTTTTGAGTTATATAGTTTTTGCTCTAGTACTTCACTTATATCTTTTAGAGCACGGTGGTGGCTTTGTTTTATAGAAACTATTATTCTCTCATGATTCACTTAGATTATTTTGAGAGTCTTAAATAGCATGGTAATTTACTTAAATAATTCTAATATTCTAGGTATTCAAGACTAGTAAAAACTTTCTTATGAGTGTGTTGAATACTAAGAGAAGTTTGATGCTTGATGATTGTTTTGAGACATGGAGGTGGTGATATCAAAGTTGTGCTAGTTGAGTAGTTGTGAATTTGAAAAATACTTGTGTTGAAATTTGCAAGTCCCGTAGCATGCACGTATGGTAAACGTTATGTAACAAATTTGAAACATGAGTTCTTTGATTGTCCTCCTTATGAGTGGCGGTCGGGGACGAGCGATGGTCTTTTCCTACCAATCTATCCCCCTAGGAGCATGCGCATAGTGCTTGGTTTTTGATGACTTGTAGATTTTTGCAATAAGTATGTGATTTCTTTACGACTAATGTTGAGTCCATGGATTATACGCACTCTCACCCTTCCATCATTGCTAGCCTCTTTGGTACCGTGCATTGCCCTTTCTCACATTGAGAGTTGGTGCAAACTTCGCCGGTGCATCCAAACCCCGTGATATGATACGCTCTTTCACACATAAACCTCCTTATATCTTCCTCAAAACAGCCACCATACCTACCTATTATGGCATTCCCATAGCCATTCCGAGATATATTGCCATGCAACTTTCCACCGTTCCATTTATCATGACATGTTCATCATTGTCATATTGCTTTGCATGATCATGTAGTTGACATAGTATTTGTGGCAAACCCACCATTCATAATCCTTTAATACATGTCACTCTTGGTTCATTGCATATCCCGGTACACCGCCGAAGGCATTCATATAGAGTCATACTTTGTTCTAGTATCGAGTTGTAATCATTGAGTTGTAAATAGAAGTGTGATGATCATCATTTTCTAGAGCATTGTCCCAAGTGAGGAAAAAAGGAGAAAGGCCATAAAAAGGAGAAGGCCCAAAAAAATGAGAGAAAAGAGAGAAGGGACAATGTTACTATCCTTTTTACCACACTTGTGCTTCAAAGTAGCACCATAATCTTCATGATAGAGAGTCTTTTGTTTTGTCACTTTCATATACTAGTGGGAACTTTTCGTTATAGAACTTGGCTTGTATATTCCAACAATGGGCTTCCTCAAATGCCCTAGGCCTTCGTGAGCAAGCAAGGTGGATGCACACCCACTTAGTTTATTTTGTTGAACTTTCATATATTTATAGCTCTAGTGCATCCGTTGCATGGCAATCCCTACTCTTTGCATTAACATCAATTGATGGGCATCTCCATAGCTCGTTGATTAGCCTCGTTGATGCGAGACTTTCTCCCTTTTTGTCTTCTCCACATAACCCCCATCATTATCCTATTCCACCCATAGTGCTATATCCATGGCTCACGCTCATATATTGCGTGAAGGTTGAAAAGGTTTGAGATTACTTAAGTATGAAACAATTGCTTGGCTTGTCATCGGGGTTGTGCATGATGAGAGCATTCTTGTGAGACGAAAATGGAGCATGAATAAACTATATGATTTTGTAGGGATGAACTTTCTTTGGCCATGTTATTTTGAGAGGACATAATTGCTTAGTTAGTATGCTTGAAGTATTATTATTTTTATGTCAATATTGAACTTTTATCTTGAATCTTTCGGATCTGAATATTCATACCACAATTAAGAAGAATTACATTGAAAATATGCCAAGTAGCATTCCACATCAAAAATTCTGTTTTTATCATTTACCTACTCGAGGACGAGCAGGAATTAAGCTTGGGGATGCTTGATACCTCTCCAACGTATCTATAATTTTTGATTGTTCCATGCTATATTATATTCTGTTATGGACATTATTGGGCTTTATTATACACTTCTATATTATTTTTGGGACTAACCTATTAACCGGAGGCCCAGCCCAGAATTGCTGGGTTTTTTTTTCCTATTTTAAGGTTTCGCGGAAAAAGAATATCAAACGGAGTCCAAACGGAATAAAACCTTCGGGAACGTGATTTTTGGAACGAACATGATCCAGAGGACTTGGACCCTACGTCAAGCAATCAACGAGGAAGGCATGAGGTAGGGGCGCGCCTACCCCCCCCCCCCCCGAGGCGCGCCCTCCACCCTCGTGGCCCCCTGTTACTCCACCGACATACTCCTTCCTCCTATATATACCTACGTACCCCCAAACTACCAGATATAGAGCCAAAACCCTAATTCCACCACCGTAACTTTCTGTATCCACGAGATCCCATCTTGGAGCCTATTTCGGAGCTCCGCCGGAGGGAGCATCGATCACGGAGGGCTTCTACATCAACACCATAGCCCCTCCGATAAAGTGTGAGTAGTTTACCTCAGACCTATGGGTCCATAGTTATTAACTAGATGGCTTCTTCTCTCTTTTTGGATCTCAATACAAAGTTCTCCCCCTCTCTTGTGGAGATCTATTCGATGTAATCTTCTTTTGTGGTGTGTTTGTTGAGACCGATGAATTGTGGGTTTATGATCAAGTTTATTTATGAACAATATTTGAATCTTCTCTGAATTCTTTTATGTATGATTGGTTATCTTTGCAAGTCTCTTCGAATTATCAGTTTGGTTTGGCCTACTAGATTGATCTTTCTTGCAATGGGAGAAGTGCTTAGCTTTGGGTTCAATCTTGCGGTGTCCTTTCCCAGTGACAGTAGGGGCAGCAAGGCACGTATTGTATTGTTGCCATTGAGCATAACAAGATGGGGTTTATTTCATATTGCATGAGTTTATCCCTCTACATCATGTCATCTTGCTTAAAGTGTTACTATGTTCTTATGAACTTAATACTCTAGATGCATGCTGGATAGCGGTCGATGTGTGGAGTAATAGTAGTAGATGCAGGCAGGAGTCAGTCTACTTGTCTCAGACGTGATGCCTATATACATGATCATACCTAGATATTCTCATAACTATGCTCAATTCTGTCAATTGCTCAACAGTAATTTGTTTACCCACCATGAATACTTATGCTCTTGAGAGAAGCCACTAGTGAAACCTATGGCCCCCGGGTCTATCTTCCATCATATTAATCTTCCAATACTTATTTATTTCCTTTTCCCTTTTATTTTACTTTGCATCTTTATCATAAAAATACCAAAAATATCATCTTATCATATCTATCAGATCTCACTCTCATAAGTGACCGTGTAGGGATTGACAACCCCTTATCGCGTTGGTTGCGAGGATTTATTTGTTCGTGTAGGTGCGAGGGACTCGTGCGTGGCCTCCTACTGGATTGATACCTTGGTTCTCAAAACTGAGGGAAATACTTACGCTACTTTGCTGCATCACCCTTTCCTCTTCAAGAGAAAACCAACGCAAGTTCTCAAGAGGTAGCAGGACTCCGAACAACCTTCGGTACATCAAAACACATAAACTCATAATACCGATCGTCACTGAACGTTAAGCGTGCGGACCCTACGGGTTCGAGAACTATGTAGACATGAGCGAGACTCCTTTCCGGTCAATAACCAATAGCGGAACATGGATGCTCATATTGGCTCCTACATATTCTACGAAGATCTTCATTGGTTAAACCGCATAACAACATACGTTGTTCCCTTTGTCATCGGTATGTTACTTGCCCGAGATTCGATCGTCGGTATCTCAATACCTAGTTCAATATCGTTACCGGCAAGTCTCTTTACTCATTCCGTAATGCATCATCCTGCAACTAACTCATTAGTCACATTGCTTGCAAGGCTTATAGTGATGTGCATTTACCGAGAGGGCCTAGAGATACCTCTCCGACAATCGGGGTGACAAATCCTAATCTCGATCTATGCCAACTCAACAAGTACCATCGGAGACACCTGCAGAGCACCTTTATAATCACCCAGTTACGTTGTGACGTTTGGTAGCACACAAAGTGTTCCTCCGGTATTAGGGAGTTGCATAATCTCATAGTTAGAGGAACATGTATAAGTCATGAAGAAAGCAGTAACAACAAACTAAACGATCATCGTGCTAAGCTAACGAAATGGGTCAAGTCAATCACATAATTCTCTAATGATGTGATCTCGTTAATCAAATGACAACTCATGTCTATGGTTAGGAAACTTAACCATCTTTGATTCAACGAGCTAGTCAAGTAGAGGCAAACTAGTGACACTCTGTTTGTCTATGCATTCACACATGTACTAAGTTTCCGGTTAATACAATTCTAGCATGAATAATAAACATTTATCATGATATAAGGAAATATAAATAACAACTTTATTATTGCCTCTAGGGCATATTTCCTTCAGTCAAAGGGCTCGCTTCCCAGTGAGCCTGCACAGCATATATCTCGCACGCTTTCAGGTGAGCCTACACATTGGAGGACAGCTTGCACGCCTCCCGGTCAGCTTGCGCAGCAGACTGCGCTCGCACGCCTCCCTTCTACTCAAGCAGCTATCTGCACGACACCTCCTAGCCATTAAAAGTGTGACGCGTAGTGTCACGTGAATGTTAATAGAACACCCATGATTTAAATTATATAAACGTTTGAGATGATAAGGTGGCAGCTATTTGTTTCAAAATGCCTTTGTTGGATGTCGATTCAAGTGCGCCTTCTCTCAAATTGGACACGGAAAATACCACAGCATGTCGAGCGCCATTCCATGATAGCACGCCAAGTTTCATGAATTTCAGACGAGTTTTAGATTTACTAGAATTTAAAAACCATGTATCTCAATGTTTGTGGTCAAGCGACGGTGGCAAGGTGTTTGACATTCATTCCCATTTCTTGCACGGGATCTAAGCATGCAACCAAGGACACACATTTGATTTTTCAACCCATTTATAGGCATTGGAGCATGTGCCTGCAGTTCAAATTTGAATTATGCACATAAAATGCCTAGAAAACTCATTTAATGTATAAAAATGTCCAAATGAACCCAAAAATTCTAAATTTTAACACGACACTCCTGTTGCTCTATGTTGCCACTAGGAAAAAAATTGAAAACGAGAAGAGGCAACGAATATTGTTTCACCAACGAATGTGGCACGTTCCTACCGGAACCATGAGGGTTGTTGTGAGAACCTCTGATTTTTGAGAAGGTTATACCCAAACCTGCCCCAAATGGGACATTTTTTACCACAGCATGTTGATGCTATTCCATGATAGCATGCCAAGTTTCATGAATTTCAGACGAGTTTTAGATTTACTAGAATTTAAAAACCATGTATCTCAATGTTTGCGGTCGAGCGACGGTGGCAAGGTGTTTGACATTCATTCCCATTTCTTGCATGGGACCTAAGCATGCAACCAAGGACACACATTTGATTTTTCAACCCATTTATATGCACTGGAGCATGTGCCTGTAGTTCAAATTTGAATTATGCACATAAATGCATAGAAAACTCAATTAATGTATCAAAACGTCCAAATGAACCCCAAAAAATTCCAAAATTTAACACAACACTCCTGTTGTTCCATGTTGACACTAGAAAAAATTTGAAAGTAAGAGGAGGCAACGAATATCGTTTCGTCCACAAAGGTGACATGTTCCCTACCGGAACCATGAGGCTTGTTGGGAGAAGCTATGCTTTGTGAGAAGCTTATACCCAAACCTGCCCCCAAATGGGACAATTTTGTTACCATGACATGTTGATGCCGTTCCATGATAGCATGCCAAGTTTCATGAATTTCATACGAGTTTTGGATTTACTAGAATTTTAAAACCATGTATCTCAATGTTAGCGGCCAAGCGATGATGCCGAGGTGTTTGACATTCATTCTCATTTCTTGCATGGAACCTAAGCATGCAACCGAGGACACACATTCGATTTTTCAACCCATTTTTATGCTCTGGAGCATGTGCATGTAGTTAAAATTTGAATTATGCACATAAATGCCTAGAAAACTCAGTTAACATATAAAAATGTCCAAACGAACCCCGAAAAATTCCAAAATTTAACACGAAACTCCTGTTGTTCTATGTTGACACCAGAAAAAAATTGAAAGCAAGAAGAGGCGACGAATATTATTTCGTACACAAAGGTGACACGTTCCCTACCCGAACCATGAGGCTTCTTATGAGAAGCTCTGGTTTGTGGCAAGCTTATACCAAAACCTGCCCCAAATGGGACAATTTTTTTACCACGACATGTTGATGCCATTCCATGTTAGCATGCCAAGGTTCATGAATTTCAGACAAGTTTTGGATTTACTAGAATTTCAAAACCAAGTATCTCAACGTTTGTCGGCGAGCCACGATACCGAGGTGTTTGAAATTCATCCACATTTCTTCCATGGGATATAGGCATCAACCCATGGACACATATATAATTTTACAACCCATTTTGCTGCACTGAAGCATGTGCATGTAGTTTAATTTTGAATTGTGCACCTAAAATGTCTAGAAAACCAATTTAATGTATAAAAATGTCCAAACGAACCCTGGATAATTCCAATTTTTTTGACAACACACCTATAGTTGCATGTTCACTACAGATAAAAGTTCTAGCAATTCAAACACCATCCTTTGCCGCTATGGCCCCATTATGTATTTCAAATCAAGACAAAAAATCGAGTAGATCACACATAGTTTATTATCACCAGCCATGTGAGATGCAGTACAAAATATCTTGGAGCACCGTCGGAGTAGTACGTATATGGCTTATGCGAGAGGGTGTGTCAGTGATAGTCCACAGTCGGCGCGTCAAGCACACTAGCTCGCTTCCCAAATATCGCTTCACTGTTCAATCGTCGCCGGTGAAAGATTGGGACGTGGACCCGCGTCGTGATGGCAACTTCGGCGGCCCACTCCCGCGAGAGCGCGGCCGCAGCCGCCATGTGTGTGCTAACAAGCTGTGTGAGCGCGATTGCAATCCGCGATTGGGCGGCCAAGGCAGCCCAAATAGACGCTATTGCTGCTTAGGTGGCGGTAGCAACATCTGCGTCGAGGATAGCAACTGGCGAGAGCGGCACATCAGCTGTCTGTTCCACAGCGGGGGCCTTAGCCCTGATGGAGGCCGCCCACGCCCAGCTCCTGGCGGTCAGCGCACAAATCGAACGAAGCTTCTCTGACAACGGTCGGCAACCCACGTCCGAAGAGTTGGCAATCGCCGAGAGCATTCGAGCAGCCGTTCGTTCCTTTGTGACATACCTTGCCACGACGGAGCTCGTCCAAGCCCAGATCGCGGACGCCCATGCCCACCTCGTGGCGGCCTTTTCCAAAGAGATGGCAGATGCGGATGGCGAGATGCTTTCCAAGTATGGTGCGATGGATGTCATGGAGCCCCTTCCCCAGGAGATCATCGGGCGCGAGCTGGACATGGAGGAGGCGTCGGAGATCGACGAGCGCCAACTGGAGTAGACTCTTTGTTTAATTTAGAGCTCTGGTCTTTAATTAGTTAGAATAATGTTTAGGTCAGCTAGCTCTGTTTATTTGCTGAACTTGGTCAATTAAGAAGTGTGGGTGTGCTGTAGGCTCTTTTGTGTACCCAAATTATGCAATGACGTAGATGACCACTGTAACCAGGGAAATTCAGACCAAAATTTGCACGTTCAAACTCATCACACACGGGGTAAGCTATATGAATCGTTTGTGATGTTCACATATCGTACATAGTGTTGAATAAGGGACCGTGTCTGATGACACTTTCCGCGCCAGTTTTTCGCTACACCGAGCCAAAATTTTCGGCTTCCGTGGAAATATCTACCTCCTCGCCCCCTCCCCCATACCAAAAGCCACATTTCCCCTATTTCTGCCTTCCTTTCCAAGTTCAAACCATCACTCCTTGCATGCAGCATCGCCTCCTCGCCGGCGACCATCCTTCACGCTGCTTGGCCTCGTCGATCTAGGCAGGTAATCCACACCCGACCCCATCCTCCTCCTTCTACATCCCACATGCCCCGACCGTCGGCGCGACCCAAATCACTAACCCCTATTCCAAATAAGCGCCGCCCTAAGACATGGTGCACATAGTATAGCCAGGACCTCAAGGAGCATTTGGCAGCGGAGAAGCAAATCACAGCCACACGCGCGGACGAGGTCGCGATGGCTGCCATTCATGTCGACCCCCAGATCTTGGAGGAGCACCTTGACATCGAGGCCACCGTCGACGCCGTGATGCGGTTGGCTGCTTCAAACGATAGTTCATGGCGTTTTCTCGAGGCCACAGTCGATGCCTGCGATGAAGACTACGAGGTGTTTTCTCGGCGTGCATATGCTTACCTCAACTCGAGAGGCAGCAGGTTGGTGCCCGGAGCGGCTCAGGCAACTCACAACTATGAGGAGGGCACCCACTATGTGGAGGCCTCCCCCTCTTCCAAGTCCAAGGAGCCAATCGTCATCGATATCTCCGACGATGAGGAGTAGCTTGTCTTATTAGCTCACTGTAAGGACCTATGTTCAGTTATCTAGCTACGCTGGTTAAGCATGTTCGATTTACCTGTTGCGTGTGCTGCTCCTGCCTTTCCTTAACAAATTCTAGTGAATTGTCATATGTACTTTTTCCATGCAATCTGATCCTCTAGTGTATACATTCTATGTCGTGCAATGTGGTGCTCACTTATTAACTATTTGGTTAATTTGTTGTCGTGTTCAGTTAACTGTTTGGTTCAATTCTGCAATGTGGTGTTCAATTCTTCTGGGTGCAATTTTGTATCGTCTTTCATGTGAGAAATAAATCGAATTTGGGTGTACAAAATACATAAGAAACAAATACAATTGCTATATTTTCAAGTTGTCAATCATGCTTGGTTTGTTTAACTGTTTGATCTTCTAGTACGTTATATATTGTGCAATGTGGTGTTCAGTTAATGTTTGATTCATTAGTTGTGGTGTTTAGTTAATTGTTTAGTTCAACTATGCAATGCGATGTTCAATTGTCGTGGGTGCATTTTTTTTATTGTCTACCATGTGAGAAATAAATCAAATTTGGCTGTCCTAAATACATGAGAAATAAATACAACTCATATTTCCAAGTTGTTAAGCATGCTTGGTTTGGTTAGCTATCTGATCTTCTATTAGGATTATGTTATATTGTGCGATGTGGTGCTCACTTAAAGTTTGGTTCATTTGTTGTGGTATTTAGTTAACTACTTGGTTCAATTATACAATGTGATGTTCAATTGTTGTGGGTACAGTTTTGTATTGTTATGCATGTGAGAAATAAATCAAATTTGGTTGTACTAAATACATGAGAAACATATACAATTGCTATATTTACTAATTCTTAATCATGCTTGGTTTGGATAAATGGCTTTTTCATATGGCTCGAACTAATCTGCTAAATCTACAATGCGTTTATTTTTCATCAACATATTTTTACTGATAGCATGTCAATCCTCACTTAACCGGAATAACTACCTTATATGTGTTGCGGGGAAACAATGGGAAGCACTGAGGTTTACAATCGAAGTTTGCACATTCATGGTCCTTTGTCTAATAGCACATTATCGTGCAATTGCGGGAAGCATTCTAATATTTAGGTTTTTAACAATTTGCTCTTGCACATGTAGGTCCTGTTGTCAGAGGTTTTGACTCACTATTCGATCCTTTTTGCATATGGGGAAATGAGTTGTCCATGAATATCAGTCAAGTCAAGAAACTCAGAAAGATTATTAGGATAAAGAAACTAGCAACAAAAAAAACAAGATCTTTGTCGGCACAATGGAGAAGACATCAGTGCATTATATGATAGTACTAAATATTATACCTTGTCTTTTTTATTCCTTTGCGCCATTTCAAATCTAGAGAAGATATTTATGAATATCCTTGTTTTCAGACCTTTTCAAAGTAGTTCACTGATGATTACCTCTCAAAACACCTGTATGGCCAGGAGGCGAGGAATGTATTCATACAACACACACGATACAATATTGAAGTCTTTCTGAAGAGGACGAAGGATGGACGGTCAATCATCCACAGGCACTGGCCTAAATATGCAAAGACCTTCAACATCAATGAAGGCTCAATATTCGCCTTCCGCTTCAGCAGTTTTTCAGATGAGATTCATCTATCTATCTAGCGTCTATGATGCTAATTTCCAAAGATTATAGATGTTGCATGTGAAACTTGGTTCTAGTGCAGTTGTGTAATGGGGTAGCTTGTTATATGTCAATATGGTGTAACTGAGTGTTGAAGTTGTATGATGATGTACTCTGATGTATTTCAATTATGAAATCATGGTTTCGTAACACGAAAATGAAATATATTGTGTGCTTAATATGAAATGTCAATTTGATTAATAAATGTATTATTAATAATATGCCAATTAGTAGGTTTTTCTATTGCAAACGGTTATTCAGGAAACATCGTGGGCGATGACCTCAGACAACGTACACAATTTCTAGGAAGAAAACGTGTTGGATCAATGAACAATCACACATGACTTCCTTTTGAAAACTATTTGTGTTAGGCCACCTCACGCAAACATTTTCCACATAAAAATGTGTGATGAACAACCTATGCCACACAGTTTTTTCTGCGAACTGTGCATGATGCATTCAATAATGCAAAGGATAAAATTGTTAATATCATCTGCAATGGCAACACAATCACAAACGATCTAATGGGGAAAATTGTGTGTGATGTACGTGCGAACGGAAACATCTGTCTAGGATTCATCGTGTGGGATGTACATACGAATGGGAATGTTCTTCTTGGATTGACTGTGGGATGTACATACAAACAGAAATGTATTCCGTGGATTTACTGTGTGGGTTGTACATACGAAGGGAAACGTTTCTCTGGGATTAACTGTGTGGGATGTACTTACAAACAGAAACGATTGAGCCTGTATAATTGTATGTGGTGGCTAGCCCGATCGCACACGAGCTCATTTTGCGCAGCGTGTATAACCGAAGGGCCTATCCCCGACGGTTTCTGGGTCATGTGGGAAGGACCCCCCTATCGCTCACACTCACTAGGCGATGGTTTAAAATGTCATCACGGAAAGAGGTTAAAAACCGTTTGTATAGCAACTCGCTGTACCAGTGTATTATCAGTGTTATATACTTTGGACTTCATTTTACATTATTTTTCTAGACTAACATATTAATCCAGCGTCCAATGCCAGTTTTTGTTTTCTCTTTGTTTTTGTTTTACATAAAATAAATACCTATGAAGGTTCAAACACGACAAAACTTTTTGATGATTTTTTTTCTGAAACATAAGAGACCCTAGAAGCTTTAGGGAGAGACCAGAAGACCCATGAGGGGCCCAGAAGCCAGGGGCGCCGGGCAGGCTTGTGGGCCTCTGATGCTCCATTTGCCCTAATCTCTGGCCTATAAATTCACATATATTCCAAAACTATCGGGGCGAGACCCGAAACAATTTTATCGCTGTTGCAAGTCTCTATTCCAACGCAATCCCATCTAGAGCCTTGTTCTAACACTCTGCCGGAGGGGGGAATCATTGGGGAAGCCATCTTCATCAACCTTGCCGCTTCCATTATGATGTGTGAGTGGTTCTTTCAGGACCTACGGGTCCATAGTAGTAGCTAGATGGCTCTCCCTCCTCTCTTTTTGATCTTCAATACAATGATCTCTTTGGAGATCTATCAGATGTAATTCTTGTTATGTGTTTACTAGGATCCGAAGAATTGTGGATTTATGATTAGATTGACCAT
Source organism: Triticum aestivum (assembly GCF_018294505.1). Lineage (NCBI taxonomy): Eukaryota > Viridiplantae > Streptophyta > Magnoliopsida > Poales > Poaceae > Triticum > Triticum aestivum. Next base: position 308,300,003 of record NC_057812.1, read on the forward strand.
TGAATTTATATGAATCTTTTGAAGTTTCTTTATTGCATAATTTTATAGCTATGTATAATTTCCGATCCATGAGTCTTCTTGGGCCAAGATAGATAAGCAGTTCTTCAGAGGGAGTAATGCATATTAGTGGGTTCAATCTTGCAGTGATCTTGTCCATTGACAGAAAGGACGAAAGCATGTATTGTGTTGCTACTAAGATAAAACGATGGGGCCAATCTTATTGCAATGTTTTCTTCTATTTACATTGATGGTCCTTTTTTTCATTCTTTACCCCAATTCTATTTTTTCAAATTAACTAGACAATGCCCGCACGTTGCAACGGAATATAAATATTTTACTACATTAGCTTGTGATATACACGTCTAAATCAATGCGTGTAAATTAATGTTTATCAAATCCTGCCTGTGATTTACCTTATATTTTTATGAGAAGTTTGATAAGTAAATTAAAGCAAAATTGGTTCAGAAGATAAATAATTTAAGGTGACTGATTATTATACGGAGAAGATTGGACGAAGGGGTGGTGGAAAAAAGTGAAACATGAAACCTTACATTCTTTTTATGTAGTAAAGATAGAATTTATGTCATTTTAAACACAGTACAGATGCAGACGCTCATACATATGCACATACACCCTACCCCTATAAGCACCTTCGAAGAACCGAGTCGGCGCATCATCTTGAGATTGACGAAGCAGCCACACGCGCCTTCGTAGTCGAGGGAGGCGTCTCCCCCCACTAAACACACATTACCAAAAGGTTTGAAATAATTCCAGAAAAATGTGAGCACCATTGTCAAGTCTAGAACTTGAACTCTGGTGCGCTGTGGATACCACTATCCTCCTAACCATCCAATCACATATTGTTCGCAAGTAGTAGAGATTCTTAGTGTAGTTGCTTTTCTTATGGCAAGTAGCAAGAGAGAAAAACGTCACGCTGCACTTAAAAGTTTTTTCAACTTTTTTAATACTTCAGTTAAGAATAACCAAAGGCATACATCTTTTTCACACGGCAGATCCTATGGGAGCGCCTATAGTAGGGCGCAGCACGCGCTGCGAAGGAAGCGGGCGCACGCACCCCCGCTCCCCTACTGGGCCAGCCCATGTGTGGCCGGGACGCCGCCTGTTTTTTTTCGTAGATGTTTCCTTTTTCTTTTCTTTTTTTCTTTTTCAATAATTCGGGATATCAAAAGGTCCTAAATTTCAGAAATATTGCTAATTTTGAATAAAACAATCATGATTTCTAAAAAGATGCTCGATAATTCAAAAATTGTTCATGAATTTGGCAAAAAAATGTTCACAAATTTAAAAAATGTTAATGAATTTAGAACAATGTTCATGATTTCAAAAAAATTGTTTGTGAAATTGAAAAATGTCCACAAAATAAGTAAATCATGATTACAGAAAAATGCTCTGGAATTCAAAAATTGTTCACGAATTTGTAAAAAAATGTTCACAAACTTAAAAAATGTTCATAATTTAAAAAACGCAAACAAATGTTCGCTAATTCGAAAAATGTTCATGATTCAAAAAAATGTTCAAGAATTTGGAAAAAGGTTCATGATTCAAAAAATGTTCACTAATTCTAAAAAGTTCATGATTTTCAAAAAGTAGTCTTTAATTTTAAAATGATCATTATTTCAAAAAAATTGTTCATGATTTGAAAAACATATTCATGACTTAAGAGAATGTTCACAAATTTCTAAAAAAATTATTCTGATTTAAAAAATAATGTTTGTGAGTTTTTAAAAAATGTTCACAGTTTCAAAAAAAATATTCATGATTTAAGTGTAATGATTTAGTAAAAATAGAACCAACATTTTGGAAAAAATGTTCATCATTCAAAAAATACGATTTTAGAAACAAATCACGAATTAATACATTTTCGGAAATTAGAAAACAAGAATAAAAATGAAAACATAAAAGTAAAGAAAAAATGAAAAGGAAACAGAAAAAGGAAAAGAAAAATAAAAACCGAAAGAAATAGAAACCCGGTTCAAGGAAGGTTCTAGAACCTTCCCAAAACCGGTTGGGGTTAAACCCCGAAATGGCCGGCCCATAGAAACAACAGCGGGCGAGGGGGGGGGGGGGGTACGCGGTACGGCGCTTGCGGGCGCGGTACACGCCGTATAGGATCTCCGAGATCCTATTCAGCGCGTGGGTCGCCCGCGAGCGACCTGCGCACCCCCAGCTCGCAGATCTAGTCTTTGGTCTGGCCCATTTAAGCTTAATTTTCCACCGATTTTGGGAAGTTTTTTTTTCTTTTTTTTTCTTTTTTTCTTCCAGTTTTTCCTATCTTTTCCATTTTCCTGTTTGTTTTGCATTTCTTTTTCTTCTCTGTTTTTACTTTTTATTTTATTTTTTCCTTCTCTTTTTGAATTTTGTGAACATCTCTCAAATTTGTGAACATTTTTGAAATCATGAATTTTTTTAGACTTGTGAATATTCTTTTATGCATGAACATTTTGTGAACCATGATTTTTTTTACATATTCCTGAATATTTTTTGAAACTGTGAACAGTTTTTAAATTGTGATTTTTTAACTCATGTATATTTTTGAAATTTGGGAACATTTTTAGAAATTCTCGAACATTATTTTGAAATACTTGAACGCTTTTTATATCAGCAAACATTTTTTGAACTGCTGATTTTTTTTAAATTTGGGAACAATTATTTTAGTTCATGAACACATTTTTGAACATTTAGAAAAAAATCATGAACATTATTTTAATTCGTAAATATTTTGTAAAAGTTCATGGATATATTTTTTGAATACGTGGCATTTTTTAAAATCACATACTTTTTTAATATGCAATCATTCTTTCGAATCATGAACATTTTTTAATATGTAATTATTTTTTCAAAATCATGAACATGCTTTTCTGAATGCACGATCAGTGTATGATTTCTTGAACATTATTATCCTAATTTCAATATTATTTAGAGATTGGACCGTTTCAAAATCTTGAACTGCTAGAAAACCAAAAGAACAGGGGCGTCCCACCCGCGCATGGGCCAGCCCTATAGGGCGCTCGGGAGGGCTGGGGGTGCGCGTTTCCACGACTTCTGGCGCGTAAGTCGCCAAATAGAAACTCCCCTTAGGGCATGTATAATGGTGTTATCCTAGGAGTGCTATGTTATCCTAGGAGTGCCACGAAGGATAAATGATGAGGTGGAGGAGAGAGAACTCGTAAAAAGGCTTATTTAAGAGAAAACAAGAGATAAACTTTTAGCATAATATGTCTCATCACGTTTTTAGAAATAACTAGTTATTGAAAATAAGGCTAAGACACGACCCATTGTAGACATCTTGTTTTGTTATTTCTAAATTACATGCAAGATTTAAGATAAAACTATTTTATCAATCATTATATATGCCCTTAGCTGCCAGTGTGTGATGAAAGAAAAGTGCTCCTCCTTGCCTCTTTTTTCTTTTCGAGACACTTCCTCCTTGCCTCCTTATACCTTTCCTTTTGCAGGCCCACTGAAGACAGCCCATTCATTCCCCACTGAAGACAGCCCATTCATTCCCCAACTTTCAATCTCTTTCTCGCTCGATGCGCACCATCATCATCCCGAGCTCATCTCTCTTCTTCCTCCGTTCCCCTCGTCGGAAAAGAGGGAGGAAAAAAATTACCTCCTTCCACAACCGCCGTCCCCCGAGATGCGCCGCCTAGCTGCTGCTCCTCCCCGCCCACTTCTCCACCCGCACGTATCCCCCGCGCTCGGAGTCCTGCAACAGCATGGCCGAGTAGCGATGGCAAGGACGACCCCCGTAGCATGCTGCTCCTACCTCCTACCAAATCGCAGGACGCTCAGCCAGGGCGCCGAATTCGAACCTCTACGATCCAGATCGACCGATCGGGACCGGGGCTCCGCAATGGCCCGAGCGAAGCCCGTATCCGCGAGCGGCGGCGAGGCGTCGCCGGATGGCGGCATGAACCCGTTCGCCCCGCTCGTCGAGCTGTGGCGCCGGACGGTGCAGCCGCTAGGGGACTACGGATTCGGCAAGCGCAGCGTTTGGGAAGGCGGCGTGGGGCTCTTCATGGTCTCCGGGGCGGCCCTGCTGGCACTCGCGCTCGCGTGGCTCCGGGGGTTCCAGCTGCGCTCGCGCTTCCGCAAGTACAGCGCCGTGTTCGAGTTCAGCCAGGCGTGCGGGATCTGCGTTGGCACGCCCCTCAGGATACGCGGTGTCACCGTCGGGAGCGTCGTCCGCGTCGACTCTTCACTCAGGAGTATTGATGCCTATGTTGAGGTGCGTTTCAACTCTCCTCTTTTTCTATCAAATAATTGATACCAACGCTTCCTTTTGTCACTGCCATCCATCGATTTCTCGCTCTAGTTTGTAAGTAGAATGTAGTATGCGAAAACTGAAAATGAAATGAAGCTGTTAATCCCTGACTCAGACAAAATCCTCTCTCAAAGGTGCTGCATTGCCTTCTCTTCCTGACTGCTTACAATTCGCGCAACCACTTTTCAAAATTGAACCATAATTTTGTTCACCCAGTGACTCATTATGTTACATTTATCTTGTTCCATAATCTTTTCAGCTCTCCAAAGAATAAGGGTCTGTCTAATCATCATCCGGCTGATTTCAAATTCGGTTTCACTCAGTTTTCTTTTCTGTACGGATCATTAATTTGTCGCTTGGTGTTGACACACCCTCTTTGCTAATTATCTGTCATCCTTTGTGTTGCCGTTTTTTGTGTGTGTGTCCCCTAGTCGACCCTCGTACCTGGGTTTGCTGCTCCTTTTCTCGCCAGAAATGTGTAGTCAAGAGGGAAATGACAAGAAACACAGTCAGAGGGGAAACTATAGGACATGTAGAACACTTATAGTCGTAGTACCGTGGATGCAGTTCACATTTACTCTTGGTCCGTGTTGCTCCCGGAAAAACTGCACAACGACGGAGATAACAAAACCATTTTATTCTATCATACAGGCAAAAAAATGCATTGATAAAATGAAAAAAAAATCTACTCTGGCTTAGCAGAGAATGTACATCATGCTGCATAAATAAACTCTGCTTGGAGATAACTGACAAAAAAGACTCCTCACTGAACTAAGGAAGCACACTGGCTTCCATTACTTGACTCACAAACTGAAGATGACTAGGATAAAAGCTCCTGACTAAACTAAAGAAGCACACTAGCTTCATGACCTCAAAAAAAAAAACGGAAGCCCATTGCTGTTGGTTTGCATTCCTGAAGGCATCAAAATGGGTGTATGCCATGAAATGAGATAACAAGAGGACCTCCATCCTTCGCTCAGGCGCGCGAGAGCTGGGCGTTGGGAAACTGAGAGAATGAAAGAACAAACTAAAAGTCTAAGAAAGGAACTGATAGGCACTGAAAAACAGAGAGCGGAAGGACCTCACTACTTCATCACTTGACATGCTGCTTTGTTCCCGGCTCTCAACGTTGGATGAGCTACAATCAGACCCATATGCTGTCTTCCTACTTATCTGAGCCCTGTAAAAACATAAAACTTAAGGCCATGAAAAAAATTGTAGCAAGGATTACATATACCGATACAGATGGAGATATAGCTGGAGGTGATGCTGTAAGCTAATTACATACATGGCAAATGGCACTTCATTTTATGAGGACACTACTGGCCACACAGATGAACATGACTAAGAACATGGCCTATTACAAAATTGAACAGAGTGAACTGCATGAAAATGTGCAAAAAATGATGAAGTCGTGTGCTATCCTATAAGGATTATTCCCTTTTGAAGAGGGTGTGGATCACATAAAAGCACTGTTGGGAACAGATTTGAATGTCTACTGTGTGAGGACAATTCAAAGGAAACACTAATTCAAAGGAAAAACAAAGCTGACGATGGAAAAAAAATGCAGGTTAGGGTCTATCAGGGACCATGGTGCAATAGCAAGACAAAAGACACATTAAGAACTGGTACTGACCACCACACAGCTGCTACCGGCCACCACAAGGATAGCACTGCTTGAAAAACTAGCACACCCCCCCCCCCGCGTTGCTCCCCGTGTGGGCGACTGCCCCCCCCCCCCCAACCGTAGGCTAGCACCGCCGCCGGCCACCCACCCCCTCTCTGCCGCTGCGGAGGACGTCGCGGGGCAAAGCCGCGCTGCTGACGGCGGCGGCAGGGATCCTTTCTCGCATCTTCGGGCGGCTCTCGGGCACGGGCTGGGGTCTCTTGTTGGACGGCGCGTCGATCTGCGAGCGGGGCCTGGTCCCGGCGGCTTCAGCGCCGGCGTCGTGGGGCTTCGCGTTGGCGCGGAGCTGCGAGTAGGTGGCTGGGCGGGGGCTTGGGGGGCGGGGCCTCGCGCGCGTGGTCGCCGCAATGCTCGCTGGCTCGCGCGGGCGTCCCGTGGCTGGCGGCGCTGGTGTGGAGGCTTGGGCGCTCGTCTGGCCGGGTGACGTGCCGTGCGCGGCCGGTGCCGGCCCTGCTGCCCCGTGTTGCCCCAGATCTGGCGGGCGGCAGCGTTTCTCCTGCATTCCTCCCCTCGTCCGCGTCTGTGCGCTGCTGGTCCTACTGACAAGATCTTGCTCTGGCCGGTCCAGCTTGTACGGGGAAGGGGAGGTGGAGGGAGTCCCAGGATCCACTGCGACGGTGCGCTGCCCCATTTTCGTGGTAAGTTGGGGGTGCTCTTCTCCCCTCTCATGGCCTGTGGCGGCGGCCGGAGGTGTGCCATGGCTTGGATCTTGAGGCGATTTGGTCGTGTTTGGCTCCTGGAGAAATCCTTGCAAAAACTGTGTTTGATGCCGGTGACGGCGGCGCCATTTTTGGTGTCGTTCACCTCCTTGGGGGCGTTGCTGAGGAGTCCAGTTCACTCAAATCCACCGAGAGTGTCTTCGGGCGTAAGCCCAAGATCTTGTATTGCTAGATCGGACGACGACGGCGGCAGGTTCGTCGCTACCTTCTTGGAGGCGTCGTCTTGGAGACCATGGCTGTTGGTGGTAACCGACGGCTTGCGTGGGTGGCTGTTGTCGGTGGAGTGTGGTTGATGTTGATGGTGTTGCGGCCGGCTTGGGGTCGACGGTGGGTCTGTGCTCTTCTTCGGCGATGTTCATGCTCGAGTGCTTCTTGGTGTGTCTCTGCTAGGCGGTGCCTTGCGATCTCGCCGATGGCACGCAGGTGCCGTGGCGTTGTCTCGGCCTCGCATGTCCTTTCGAATGTACCCCCGACACAGGTGGTGTTGTGGCGTTGTGCAGTCTCGGATGCGCGGTGCCTTTCGATTGCGTTGATGGTGCAGTGTTGTGGTTTGGACTGCTTGGTGATGCCCCTTGACGACGCCGGTGACACACAGGTGGTGTGGCGTCGTCTCGGCCTCGCGTGACCCTTCGAATGTGCCCCGTGATGCAGGTGGTGTCGCGGCGTTGTGCAGTCTCGGTTGCGTGGAGCCTTTCGATTACGTCGACGGTGCAGTGTCTTGGTTTAGTCTCGGCTGGCCGATGCCGTTCGATTACACCGGCGATGCTCTTTGTTGTATTGTGTTGTGTTTCCCTTCTTGTTCTCCCCCTGTTGTGGTTGTGTGTGACGTCTTGTGTGTCGTCGCTGTGTTGTGTTGTGTTGTTTTATTTTACCTCTCCTCCCATGTATCCCCTGTACCTCTGGTTCACTTGAGCCCATCTTGCGAGGCTGCAAAGCCTTATAGGCAAATGAATACAATTCAGGTGGGGGAGTTCTCTCCCTCCCCGGTGAAAATTCAAAAAAAAAAAAATAGCACCCAGATTTGAAATTTTGGTTTCTCTTCAAGGAGGATATGGATACCAACACCCAACAATAGATCGATTCAATGCCCATTCACAAATCGACAGCACCCCCGTCCCCCACGAAATCAATGGATGCTAGAAAACCCTAGGAAATTGGGGGACGCAATCCGCCTCGTCCGACCAAAATCTCCCTGCTCCCCATCAAGACAAAACATGAATCGATCTGCATATATACCCCACTGCGATTAGCCCGTGGCTTGCAACACACCTCGATGAAGAACTCATGGAGTTGCCATCCGATGCGCCGCTAGAAATGAAGAAAAACACAAGATAGAATCACGTGGAGACTTACCCTGTCCGCCGACAGCGACCCCTCTGTTCGCCTCGCCGCTCTGGCTCTCTCCTTGCCCCCATCTCGTGTGAGATCACGGCTGGCCTTGCTGCCGTTCGCCACCCTTGCTTTGTTCCCTCCTCTCTCTTTCCCCGTGGATGAGCCACCGCTCCCTGAAAATGGGTAACTGACAAACCCCGGTAAGACCAGACAACCCGCTAAAAACCGGACAGCGTGCCAGAAGTGGAAGCCAGCCTCATGAACCACACGTGAGCTTCGTAATATGTGCTGCATCTGCACGATCGGACGGCCCAAAAATCTGACTGAAGACGAAATCTAAATCGGCCGGCTGAAAATTGGAAAATCTGAAGAATAATTATTCATGTGCCTAGTTTGCAGCTTACACTTATGTTACTCCGTTTCAGCCTTCATGTCATCTTACAACACTATCTCAGCTATGTATCATTGGCCCATCTCTTTTTAGGAATCTCATTCTTCAATCTGTGCAAGGTAGTTGGGTGTTGCTATTTCGTTTTTTCCCTGAGAGGAAGTTACCGTTTCATACGAGTGGCAGTGGCATGCTAGTAAACTGTTATCCATAGTTGCTTTTTCTTTTCTTGTTGTTGCCTATGCTTACATTTCTTTGGTGTATTGAGTAAAGACTTCTCTTTTTTTTGTAAAATGGTAATATTTTGGACTCAATCTCTGATAGCTGAATCCTTCTATATGGCAGGTTGAAGATGATAAAATTATTGTGCCCCGTAATTCATTTGTTGAGGTGAATCAATCTGGCCTCCTAATGGAGACAATGGTCGATATTACACCAAAAGATCCACTCCCAACACCTTCAGTTGGTCCACTGGACGCAGACTGTTCCAAAGAAGGCTTAATCCTCTGTGACAAAGAGAGAATGAAAGGACAACAAGGAGTAAGCTTAGATGCAATGGTGGGTATATTTACCCGTCTAGGAAGAGACATGGAGGAAATTGGTGTTCATAAAAGCTTCAAGTTAGCAGAAAAGGTTGCATCTATAATGGAAGAAGCACAACCTCTCCTTTCACGGGTACATTCTTCTTACTAACTAGAGATGATACCCCGCCCATTGCTGCAGGGATTGGTTTGCACTATATTTCCATCAGATTTAGTTGTATGGAACATGAATATTTGGATTACTAACTCCAGAACCAAAACTGAACATACATATAATTTGTTATATTTGATCACTAAATATTTGTAAAATATTTATTCAATATAAGTAGCATCCATGCTTGCATGTTGACGTGTGCCTTTTCCCATGCATTGTGGCATGCTTGCATGTTGAGATAAATAAGTAAGTGGGGATCACCTATTAGTTATATAAGATATAGGATTCTTGTGTGATACTTTTCAACCTTTGATATGTTTGCCGCATTTATTTTGAGTGGTGAAACCAATCCATTTTACTCAATACTGCTGAATAGGATTTCATTGTACAAAATTCAAATGGCCCCCGGCTGACGAGTTGGCAGTTGTGTGGTAGCGTTTCCCAATTCCCAAACCTCGGTTATTTTTTATTTTGGAAGAAAGACTTGGTTGCCAGGTGTATTTGATACTATTATAGGGGCCTGATTTTATGTTATGTCCTAATTTTATGAGCATTGCTAAAGTATCAGCATCTTTTCATATATGTCCTGCATATGATGGGTATTGGGCATGCATACCAAGTTGCATGGTCTGTTTGTGGAATGGCTAAAACAAGTTGGTCATATTTACACTATCAGAGCTCAAAACTAACTCTGTCAAAACTGTGCTACTTGGTTGAACTGCTGACAATCTCAAGATTAGGTCAATCATATCGCTGTTGCATACCTACCCTGGCACTGGCTAGCATGCTTGGCCAGTACTGTTTCAGGACCATCATCGAGAAGAAGGGACCTCCACTCAGTTGGAATGTGGTGTTTGGTTTTTCTTCTCTGTTTGCGAAAGGAGGGTGGCTGATGCTTTCTCCATACATGCAGTTTTCTGGACGTTAACGTATTTGCAGAAAATAGAGAAATATGGTGGTCACTTGTTCTGCCATTAAATTTCATAAGCATCAACTTAAAATGTTAGTGATGGAACAGATTGAAGCATTAGCTGAAGAAGTTCAACCTTTGCTCTCGAAGGTGGGTGATAGTGATCTGGTGAAGGATGTGGAGACTATAGCTAAAGGCCTGGCTGACGCATCTGGTGATTTAAGGTAGTGCTTTTAAGGGCATCACTTGTTGTAATATATTCCTTGCACAAATCAAACTTGATTTTAATAAAAACTTGCTTTGCATTCCGAAGAGGTAATACTGGACCCAAAATATTTTGTTGGAAAGAAGCAGAGTAAATATAAGGGTGAATATAGACTGCTTGATTAGATCACTGTTCTCAGGGGTAAGCATGGAAGACTTCAACCTTCTGCACAAGGACAGGTAAAATACAAAGAGTGAAGGTCATCTACCACTTCTTGCATACTGTACTACATTCCAAAGGTTATAGGAAAGCGGAAACAGCAGTTGCTATGATTTCCAATGCAGATAACACTGCGTTTGGATGTCTTCATTGGAGCCCAGGAAATGGATTTGGTAATCATCTAGGGTCAATACGGACGTTTGGCTGGACACCAAATTCGTATTGGAAATGAAAGAGCAATTCAGGCCCGTTTTCGCTCCGTGAAAATCTTCCTCCCACGTTTCGGAGGGGTGGCGCTCCGAATTGGCCCGATTTCGCTATCTCCCGCAAAACTTACCGCTTCAGCCCACGAAAGAGAAATAGAAGGCAGCGAAGGGGAATGAGAGGGGCGAACTCGAGCACTGACCTAGGTCGTGCCGGCGGCGACCTAGTAGCAGGTGGCGGCGGCGACCACCACGGCGGCCGGCGGCGGCGCAGTCCCGCCCCTCCCCTCTTCCCCACCCCATTTCCCGTCGCCCCTCGCCATCTCCCGTCGCCCTGTGCTGCGCCCCGCCATGGAGGTCGACGGCGGCCCAGGACCGGCGCGCCCCGTCGTCAGCTCCGCCCTTCTAGCCAGGTGTGGCCGTCGTCCTTGCCTATCGTTGCCTGGCTCAAGTCCTCCTTTGTCCACGAGTTGCAGCTCCTTCTATACAACACTCCACCATTACGTATGTACGAGCTGCTCCTCTTTTTGTGCAGCCACAACACTGCTCCACCATGGATCCATGGCTACGGCCTAGATCTTCTTGTCAAACCCCTCCAAATCATGAAAATCCCTCTATCTTTGCACCATTTTTAATTTTTTCCAGTTTTATCTACTGTGCAGATCAGGGAAGTTTTGTTGATTTCGCTTTTCCTGATGTATTTTTAGAATATTTATTTATTTTCGTTGCTATATATTCATTCGTATTCAGATTACATTTTTGAGTCATGTAGGGCAAGGTATAACCTGGTAAGGTAATGTAGCTATACAATTCCAAAGTTTGTCATCCAAACATGATTTGGTATTGGAAGCTCAGAGGCATTTCAAGGGCCAATTCACTAGACAACCAAACAGGTGAATTCGTATTCGTGCCATTTCAGTTTCCTCACTGATTTGGAATTCGGACCAATACAATACGGAGCTCCCCAATGGAGACATCCAAACGAAGCGTGAAGAACATTGAGGTCTGTATCTGTATCTTCAGTTTTTCTTTTTTGTTGTTGTTGTTAAAGTGCGAGAAGGCATGCAAGTTTTTGACCTGTTACTTTCAGAGTATCAGCTCGGACATCTCTGGTTTCACCCGCGAGGCGACACGGCGGAACATCAAGCTGCTGATCAAGTCCCTCAGCAGACTATTGTGACCCCTCAGTTGAACTGAACAGCGTGGATATGGGTAGAGTAGGCCATCCGTCCTGATGGGGTCGGAGCATCTTTAAGAAGATAAGCTGAGTTTTTTTTTTCTGCATTCTTGGCAAGAAAAGCAGTATTTATTGTTGTCGTCGAGTTATGCTAGGCCCATTTTTGTTTTGTGTTTTGTGCAGCACGGTTGTGGTTGAGCAAGTGTAAACAAGGAATACTCCCATTGTTTCTTACCGGTGGCACTCGTTGATCGGTGTGTCGTCGTCGGGGCGGCACAATTCAAAGCAGCAGCAGCAGCCTAGTAGGACTGATAGCTACTGGTAGCACATCTCGCCATCGGTCAATTCAATCCTTGGACTTGCGCTCTCTGCTTTTGTTTGTGTGGTGGAATGGAATCAAACGCGACGACGAATGTAGCCTGACAACGGGTGCATCGGTCCAGTTTCGATCGTGTGGTCTTCCATTTCGTGCCTCGTCGGATATAAGCGGAAGTATGTTACTATATTGATTATTTTTCCAGTTTCAATTGCGTGTGGTGTGCGTGCAAAACAAGCTGCAGGCCGTGCACGCTAGGCGCCAAGCCAATAATCCAGCGCCGTTTCCATTCACTCCGCCTTACATCTTGTCTTGTCCATGTTCAGTAGTACGTTGTTGGATGGATGGATCCAAGTTGATTATTCATCCTTGCATCATACTGCAACTAGCTTAATTGCTGGAACGATTCAGTATGGCTGAAGCATCTTCACAAGCCAAAGGCAGAAAACCGTCGGTGCGCCATCTCATCTCATCTTTTTGTTGTTGTTCTTCTTCTTCCGAAAAGGATCCAGATCCATTACGTAGGTTTGTCAAAACTAAAGGCATCCCAGACATAATAAAATTTACATCGACCACTGCAGCCAGAACGATACATTGATGCGCCGTTGTCACCGCTCCCATATCAGAACCGGCCTAACCTTGTGGATATCAGCCGGTAAGTCTCCATGCATGTGCCCCCTAACGACTAGCGCAGTGTAGTCACTGTTGAATCCTTGAATCGATCTGAACCTCACACCAAATCTCATCGCCGCGAACGCACTGTGAGAAACCCTAACCTCACTGCCCCAACGAGCCAGTAGAAATCTACTTCGGAGCTCCATTAGATCTGTCCCGATGAATGAAGTCGAAGAGGCTCAGAGCGTGGAAGACCAACTCAAAGATGAAGGAAGCATCAACCATGCGAGGACTAAAACCCTAACCTATCTATTGGCCGCAACCAAGGCACCAGGATTCCTCTCCCCGCCACCCGTCACCGAAGCGTGAATCTACATACTCGCCGGTGTTGAACGAGGGGAGTAACACTTTGATCTAGTCGCCCTTGCTAGAGGGGAAAGAAAGAGTATCACATCTCATCTCTGATTAATAAGTACTCCCTCCGTTTACTACTATATGTATGTGATGATGATTAATTAAGTACTCCCTCCGTTTACTACTATATGTATGTGATGATGATTAATTAAGTACTCCCTTCGTTTTTATTTACTTAGCATATTAGCTTTGAATAAAGTCAAAAAATTTATACATTTACAGAAAACAATATGAACATTTACAATAATAAATCTATATGATGTGTAAATATATTCAATGATGAATTTAATGGTACTGATTTAGTGGTGTATATATTGATATTTTTTCTGCAAACTTGATAAAGTTTATAAAGTTTAACTTTAGACAAAGCTAATATGTGAAGCAAATAAAAACAAAGGGAGTAATTTCTGCATATTCCTAAAAACATAGTAATTCGGCAGGTTTACATTGTTAGAGTAGAATTTATATAGCTATGTAGCATTTGGTATTTACCCCATTGTACAAGGGGTTTTCTGCATATCCTATACATGCACATGTATACATACTGGCCTATGGCCTCGTGAGAATACAAGTTGCATATTCCTAACATGATATTAGAGTCTTAGGTTTTTTTTAGCACTCACAACTCGTGCTTTCGATCCAATTTCCCATCCACGTATCCGTCGTCCTTCTTCTCTAAACGGCGCTGCTCTCCGCTGCCTTCACCCACCGCAGGTCAACCCTACTCTGGGGCCGCCGCTCTCCCATGCCACTCACAGGCCGTGGTGGACAGGCCCGAGCCCGATCCAACCGCCTGCCTGCCGCGTGCCAGTCTGGTGCGCAGTTGCTCCTGTCGGCTGCGGTGTTGACACAAGTCCCCCGATCTGCGCTGATCCGATGCGCAGCCGAAGTCGTGTGACACTGCTGCCTCGTCTCTTGCTGGTCAAGGCCCATGATCCAGCCTGGTATATACTGGCCTATGGTCTCATGGAAATATAAGTTACATATTCCTAATATACATGACATGTTCATACATCTACGTAATTTAATTTTGCTCGTTAGTTAACGCATGTTAGGGAAAACTAATGAGTAACCCTGCACTTTATGCATCTAAAGATGCATGCAACCTACACAGAAAAAGAAAAAGATGCACACAACCAATAATTACCAGGCCTTAAGTTCACGAGTCTTGTGAAGTACTTCATCCATCCGGAATTATTTGTCGCGGAAATGGATGTATCTCGACGTATTTTTAGTTCTAGATACATCCATTTCTACCAATTTCCGTGATAAGTAATTCGGGTCAGCGGGTGTAAGATAAAAGGCAAATATGTTAGGTCGCAGTGAGAACTCACTTATAACAATGTCTATTGTTAAGAGCATGGCTAATAGTATGGTCAATTGCGGACTATTTCATGTTATAATATCTGTAAAGTTATCGTTTATAATTATTTATCTATATCTATATCAATATAAAAAGACTCAAAGGAGCAGATCCAATTAATCTCGATCATCAAATCATGTCAGTCCAACGACCTAGGCTGCTTCAATGTCGAGCGTTCAACACGTTTAGCGTGCAGTTAATTTCATGCCAAATATAGTACTACTCACATAATAACACGTAAATAATATTCTACTTAATATCCACATGCACTTAATATAATTTCAAATTAACGTGTATTGCATGTATACATTGACTAGTATAAGTAAATGACATGTTGTGTCATTGGCGTAAAGTCCAACTACAACCAGGATGTTAAGCAAGTGTAGCTAGGAAGTTAAGCAAGCTATGGCCGACACGTATAGCAAACGTTACGAATTATTTCCTAAGGGCATTATCAAGAAATGCAACCAAAAGGCAGATGAACCATTTGTAGATTTTTTTTCCGTATCCGTACTACCTTAAAAATGAAACTCTGGTTTACCCGGCGAAAAAAGTCGACTGCTTCTCTACCATGTTCTCTGATCATTTCCAATCATCGTTACACAATTTTCGAATCGGGATATGAATGCATGCAAACGGGAAAGCAATTGCATGACAAGCAAAAAGTAATCTTCTGCCTCTAGCATCATGAAAATGTCACTATGTAATTTTAGAACTAAACCAAAAAACCATACGGAAAATAAACTGAACCGAATCAATTTTATGGTTTGTGGCTTTGGTATGGTATGAACTTCCCATACCATCTTGAATTTCCGTTTTATGGTATATACCGAAAAATCGAACGGTTAACTGAATGAACCAAAGTAAAAAGAATATTTTTTAGGCGAACAACCACAAAAGTAGTCATTTTTTGTACAGGAGCCAGATTCCTTGCTAAGCACGTCCTTTTTTCTGTAACACAATAATTTTTCTCTTAAAAAATGTTCAACACATACATAACCATCAAAGCATGAATCCATGCATGCATATATACTTATATAGTGTTTGTATAAAAAAGTATGCGTTTTGAGTCATAAATTTGCAAATTATTATTATGTCA
This sequence comes from Triticum aestivum, assembly GCF_018294505.1. Taxonomy (NCBI): domain Eukaryota; kingdom Viridiplantae; phylum Streptophyta; class Magnoliopsida; order Poales; family Poaceae; genus Triticum; species Triticum aestivum. Next base: position 308,315,634 of record NC_057812.1, read on the forward strand.
TTTTCAAATTTGCATCAACTTTGGTTATTATGCTATATACCAGAATAATTTGGTATGTATACCGAATCTGAACCGTCTCTTGATTTGATACCGTGTTTACCAAAGTATTAATACCGTATAAACCGGAAAACTGTATACATCGAACCATGGAATGCACAAAGTTACACAAATTATCTTAAGACCCAAACATTTTCACTCCATTTTATCTTGTCATATCCTGACCTGATGACTGAAGGCGCTCAAGTTCTTGCATGTCCTTTTTGTAAAGAAAGAAAAGCTAAAAAAGTACTCTGGCTTCCTTTGGTTCGGATGATAGGGAAATCATAGAAATAAAAAAGTTATAGAAAATGAGATGGTATGCATCTTAAATCCTATGAATATGAATAGAAAGAAAAAATGCCCTTTGGCTCAGATCATAGGATGTTTTTCATTGAGTGTACACTAATATTTATTTGTCTATGAAATATGAAGTATAGAAAGAATTCCTTCATAGAAATAGAAATCTATTTCTACAAATCAAAGGGCTTTAAAGATAATTTTTCTACAGAAATCCTATTTTATGGAATTCATACAAAATTCCTCGAGGCAAATGAGGCCTCTGTTTCTATTCCATGGCCATACATGCACGTGCTAGTTTGAAGCGTCAGGTTAGGTGTACAGTGTAGTATGTAGGGGCTGTTTGGTTTGTGACTAACTTTGCCAAAGGTTGCCACACCTAAAGTTAAACAAGTTTGACTAACTTAGATGAGCGTTTGGTTCAAGCCACACCTTAGGCAAGCCACATTTGAGCCCCATATGACATACACACAAAAAAGTATGACAATATTCCTTTAGGCTTGCCAACGTGTGACTTTCATTCTGATGAACTAAACTTAATCAAGGTTGGCAAAAATGTATGGCAAAATATGATAATACTAGGCCTAGAACCCCGCAATGCGCAGCCGTAGTGGTAAAACTAAAAGCAGTCCTGCAGAAATGAGTTGGAGTATGATAGAACGCGTGCGCATGAACTTGGAAAAGGTATGTGTTGACTGTCAAGAATGGTGGTCGATTGGATTGGATTCGATGGGTCCTTTCCAAGACGACTGAGAAGTGAAGGCCGAGCTAGCAAGCGTGCACCGCCTCCATTCTACTCCCATATATTGCTGGCCCATACTACTACCAGCTTTTATAAATTCCATGGACTGCTCATGGCAGGTCCTCGCATCTAATCAAGCGTACTATATATTTTCTTCGTCTGAAAATACTTGTCATCAAAATAAACGAAAAAAATATATTTAAAATTAAAATACATCTAGATACATCATCTTTTATTTATTTTGATGACAAGTATTTCCGAACAAAAGAAGTATATAAGAACCATCTCATCTCGTAAGCATAAATTCACTCAACTACCCTACCAAATTTTCTTCTTCTTGCTTATATAATGCTTAATGAAATCATGGCGAGAGGCGAATCAACTTGTGGTTGGATGGTTAGAGGGACATTGGTATCCTCAACCCACCAGGGGTTCAAGTCCCGATGCTCGCATTATTCCTAGATTTATTTCAGGATTTTCGGTGATGCGCTTTCAATAAGAGGAAACATTCCCATCGAAGACGAGGCGATGCGCTTTCAGTAAGAGGAAACGTTCCTATTAAAGACGAGACACGTACAGTGACTTCGTAAATCTCAAGAGATGCTCATAAGGACAAGGTGTGTGTATGTGTGTTCATAAAAATGAGTGTATGCATGCATGTATGAGTGTTACTGATGTTAAAAAAAGAAATCGTGACAAGAGAAAAAAAAAGTTTGTCAGCCGAAACTTTTATGTCCTTCCGAAGTCTCGACTGTATCTATCTACACGTATGGTACCGGTCCAACCGTTTCATCAGATAAGAAGATGAGAGTATGGAACGGAAGGCAGTTCCGATTACGTACAGGGATTCTTGCGAGGAGTTACCTGGATCTTTATTCCAGTCCAGATCGGAGTAGTTTGCACGTCGTCATCGTTTTTTTCTTTTTTTACACGTCGTCATCCGGACGGGATTTCAACAAACAGACGCAAACGATCTCCCCTCCTTGGCGTCGTTGTTGTACGACCTGTATACCGTGCACAACGTCCCAGCGCCACCATATATATCCCAGCCTCACACGGCCTCCTGCTCCAGCGTGCGTCCTGCTCCTGTCGTCCACGATGAGTCCTTGTCACAGCTCCACAATGGCGGCGGCGAGGTCGCTCCTGCTGTCCTGCGTCGCTCTCGTCGCGCTCCTCCTCGTCCTGCCCTCCCGCGCCGCCGCCGCCGGCACCGCCGATGGGACGGAGGAGTGGGGATACATGCAAGTCCGACCCAGTAAGAAAATTAGTGTTTCTCTTCTTCTTCTTCTTCTTCTTCTTCTTCTTCTTCTTCTTCTTCTTCTTCTTCTTCTTCTTCTTCTTCTTCTTCTTCTTCTTCTTCTTCTTCTTCTTCTTCTTCTTCTTCTTCTTCTTCTTCTTGTTGTTGTTGTAGCTCATGGTGGCGTGGTTAACAATTGAACTCTGCAGAGGCGCACATGTTCTGGTGGCTGTACCGTAGCCCCCACCGCGTCGACAACGGCACGGCGCCATGGCCGACCGTGCTGTGGCTTCAGGGCGGCCCGGTGAGTAGCTAGCCAGCACCAATTCAAAAAGAAAAAATCTTGCATAGAGGAGCATACTGATGATTCAATCTGGCATATATGCATTGCAGGGCGCGTCGGGGGTGGGTTACGGCAACTTCATGGAGATCGGGCCGCTGGACACGGACCTCAAGCCCCGCGCCACCACCTGGCTCAACAAGGCCGACCTCCTCTTCGTCGTAAGTAGCAACCTCATCTTCGTCCTCGCGTGGGGCTGGGCAATGGCAATTGCCGGTTAGTTTTTGAGTTCTGAGATTGCTCCGCAATGGTGGGCAGGACAACCCCGTGGGCACGGGGTTCAGCTTCGTGGAGGGTGGCAACAAGAGCCTGATGGCGCGCACGGACGGCCAGGCGGCGCGCGACCTGACGGCGCTACTCATCAAGCTCTACCGGCACAACAAGCGGCTGCAGGGGAGCCCGCTCTACATCGTGGCCGAGTCGTACGGCGGCAAGTTCGCCGTCACCACCGCGCTCACCGCGCTCAAGGCCATCCGACATGGACACCTCAAGGCCAAGCTTGGAGGTACACTACTAGAGCCAGCCAATAATAGCCTATTAAATCCATTAACGAGCTAGCCCATCATGATGCAGCTAATGTAGTAATAATAATCAATCCATTATAGTAACTGAATTTTTGGCCACGCCGCATGCAGGTGTGGCCCTGGGGGATAGCTGGATTTCACCAGAGGACTCCGTGGTAAGTCTTAACGACTGCCCCGTATTGTGCTTGCTGAATTAATAATCGAGTAAGTAGAAGTAATTAACAGAGAGAATTTACTGGGTGCAGTTGTCATGGGGCCCCTTGCTGTACCAACTGTCCCGTATCGACGAGAAGGGGCTGCAGCAATGCGACAGGTAGTGAAAAACGAAAACCTTCCAATTCTGTGCGATCGGCCTTTATATACTACTACTACTTGTAAATAATTATTAAAATAATTCTTTCAAAAAAAGAAACAACAACAACTGACGACGATGCGTGACACGCAGCCTAGCGAATAAGATCAAGGCGCAGCTCAAGGCGAAGCAGTACGCGGCGGCGGAGAAGTCGTGGGAGGACCTCGAGTCGGCCGTCCTTGAGCAGAGCAACTCCGTGGTGCGCATCCTCCCTCCCCTCGTGCCCCTGCCTCTGCTTTGTTTGTGTTGTACAACTACAAGTAGTACTGACTTGTAATTGCATGGTGGGTGTTGCAGAACTTCTACAACATCCTCAAGGACGAGTCGTCGGAGGACGCTGCGGTGCTGGCGACCGCGGGGGCGGCTGTGAGGAAGGTGGGCTACACGAGGTACCTGAGCTCCAAGGCGACGAGGGAAGGCGGCCTCGACGGCCTCATGAACGCCGAGGTCAAGGCCAAGCTCGGCATCATCCCCAACAACTTCACCTGGGGAGAGCAGTCAGGCGACGTGTTCGAAGCCCTCGCAGGCGACTTCATGAAGCCAAGAATCAACGAGGTTGTCACCACTAGCTAGCTAGCTACACTAGTTCCTACAGTACCTAACTAATTTCAGTGCAGCTAATGGCTTACTCTAATTAACCTGCTGTGAGTGATAATGGATGCATGCAGGTTGACGAGCTCTTGAAACTTGGCGTGGAGGTGACCATCTATAGCGGACAGGTAAACCACCGTCTCTCTTGTGTCCGGCTACTAGTAGTTGCTGTTGATCCATCCGTGCGCGTCTTGCAATCCAAATAGAGGACCCAAGCCTGCACGCATTTGTTGCCTGCCCATCGGTCTTGTCGTTTTGATTTGACCGTCTAGTGTTGTATGCGCACGCATGCTTCCAAATCGATCAAAATCCCTGACATGTGTCACCCCAAGTTTGTTCTAACCGCTGTTGCTTACCTGCAAGTGTGGCGTGGATGATCAATCACTCACTGGGCCGCGCAAACGCATCGCAGAATCTCTCGACTTAATGACCAGTAGAATACTTTGCATTTTGTAATGAGATCCAACCAATCAACGTTTGTTCTTGCAGCTCGATCTCATCTGCGCAACCAAGGGAACACTGGACTGGGTCCAGAAGCTCAAGTAAGTGCTGCAACTCACATGTTTATGTGCCCGTGTGTTTGCAAGGACATAATATGAGTTTAACTTGATTGCATGCTGCCAGGTGGGAAGGTCTGAAGAATTTCACAGGGTCGCCCAGAAAGCCGCTCTACTGCAAGGGGGGTGAAGGTGAAGGTGAAGGTGAAGCAGCCGGCACCCAGGCCTTCCTCAAGTCGTACAAGAACCTGAAATTCTACTGGATACTGGGAGCTGGCCACATGGTAATCCAACAGAAAACTTGCACTCACGCATCCATCAAATAATTGAGCACCTTACCATACTGCTGGCGTTGGGAGCATCCATGTGCATGTGCAACTTAATGCAATAATTCCGTCCTACAGGCTTGACCTGGAGGAGAGTGTGCATTCATCTAGTGGTTGGTGAGATAGTTTTCTCATCATGCACATGCACATCTCTCCACCACACATAGAAAAATTTAGTACCGTATATGCATTGCCTGTGAGAAGAGAGAGGCAGCAGGCAGAAATAGTGATATATACAGATAGGGGGCCAGGCAGGTGTACTGCTTGCTGCCTGTTGAATGTCCATGGTATTGCTGGCTAAAATCTAATGCTCCACTTTTTGCTGTGGTAGATACCGATCGACAACCCTTGCCCTGCACTCAACATGCTGGGTGACATTACACAATCTCCTGCTCGGTAGAAACAAGACGACGGCGACACACCAAGCAGCCTGACACCAACACAAGAAAAGATTCCCTTTTTCCTTTTTCTTTTCACAGTAAACTGTAAAAGACAGTGGCGGACATTTATGAGATAGGAAAGATGAGAAAACAGATATAAATGAATAGAGAGAGAGAGAGACATCTGTTTGACTTTACAGCATACTACAATACTGGCGCAACTGTGTTACTTTTCGGTGGCAGGGTATGATCAAAAATCAAAATTTATTGCATACACTTCCGCTGTCACTATATGTATACTAGTACGTATAATCTAGAGGTAAAACGCACACTTTGTCCGCTTTTTGTTCGTGTGGATCGGCCATGTGGACGTGCGCGTCCGATTTTTCATTTAGGCCGGCAGGTGAACAGGAGACCGACCCATTTATACCGAAGTGACCAAAAGTGATTAATTAAGCATAATTATATATAAATGGCCGGTTAAACGTCGGCCAAAGTCTACTTAAACATAGCTAGAAAATTAAAAAAACTCTAAATGGCCACCAGCAACATGATGCTTGAGGCTGGAAGTAACATGTGCAAAGCCTAAACGCTGGAAGTGCAGTTTCGAGCGACCGCGACCAGCCGCCCACACCCACACCGACGGTGGCCATTCCGGCCCCGTCGGCCACCAAACCGCAGCCCTGCGTCCGGCCGGCCGGCATGCTGCCGCCACCTCCTGTCGCGCTCCCCGCGGGCTCCGTGCAGCGCATCATCCCGCTGCCATCCCCGTCCCCTGCTCAGTTGGATCTGGATCGGGATCCAGCGCCGCCGCCAACGCTCGCCTGCCCTGCTGTGTCCGTGATGCTCCCCGTGCTCAAGACCTTAGCCGCTACGATGACACCACCGGCTCCCGCTCCAACGACACCGTTGGCTCTCGCTCGGTCGTCCTTGGCTACCGCCGCCGTCTAGCTGGCCGCGGCTGCACTCGCCTTCCGCAAGGCCGATCCGGCCGTAGGTGGTCATCTGGCCCATGGTTGTTGTCTGCCAAGGACCGTGAAGACGAGCGCTACAGCGCGCCTGCCCGTCGTCCATGCTACCATGGCCGGCGCGTCCGTTCAGGATCTGCACCTTCAGTCGACCCTGCAATGTGGTTGTCCAACTCCGGCGGCTCATGCTCTTCTCCAGTGCACTCTGCCCATTCAAGATCGGGAGAATCGTGGTCCTGCTGGGCCGACAGTGACATCTCCGATCCTGCAGGCCACCACCACCGCTCTCCCTGCCAGCAACTCTGCCGACCAGCTGTCGCCGCCTCCGGCATCGACTCCTGCATCCCTGTCGACGGCTACGCCGATTGAGTACACTGCTTCCCGAACGTCGTTGTCGTCGCCGCTGGCATCAGGCGACTCTGCAAGCATGTCTTGCACCGTCCCAGTCACTTCTCCCGTGCATTCGGCTTGGGGAGATTGGCTTGGATGCTTCCGCAAGGAGAAGTCTCAAGCTGCTCTCATGTGTTGTGCGCCGGCACCTCATGAAGATTCATTTGGGGACTGGCACCTCGTCAAGGGGCGCCGTCATTCACCATCTTCAACAGGCTTCCGGCATCCCGCTTCTAATGCACAACCGACTCCTCCGGCGTGGCTGAGGGACCGATGCTTTCGGTGCCTCTGCAGAGGTCATCATGCCTGCTCTTGCAGGGACCCAGTTCGGTGCAGGAACTGCCTTCGCTTTGGCCACATTGCTCGCTTTTGCCGCGCAAAACAACCCAGGGACCAGACTATGCCGCTAAGTCATGTTACTCCACTGAATCCACCAATATCTGCTCCTGCCAACGATGCTACCCCGATGTTTGCTCCTGCCAACGATGCTACCCCGACAGATGTACCGCAACAGTTGGTCCTCATGGAGCAGGTTGTGCTGCTCCGCACCGAGCTGCAAGACTGCTTGGCGAGAGTTGGGAGTGTTTTGGCAAATGTAGAGGCCGCTCTTGCCAAGCTCCAGGTTGTGCCTGTTATGTCCCTGCTGCCCGAGATCCATGTTAATTCGGCCGATGAGGAAGCTGGCATGTATGGAGATCTCTCCCCTCGCAGTGCATCCTGCCCATCGCCGTTGCCTATCGTGCCAATTACTTCTGGAAGTGAAGCTGTTATCGAGGTCGTGGCTCCGGTGCTTCAGATTATGCATGAGCTGCAAAAGCTTTGTGGGGAGCCCACTTCGCCTATTTCGATGATGCTTCCTATGGAGATGGAGTCGCTTGGAGGGGCCTTGACGATGCCGACCTCGACCTCACCACCGTCGTTGGAGCACAGTCAGCCACTCGCCTTTGTGGACCATGAAGGGTTGGATGTTGCTATTGCTCTCTCACCTGTGGCTGTTGGCCAGGTGCCGTCTGTGGGTGTAGGTGCTTTGGCACCTAATTCTGAGGCGCTAAAGTCCATCCGGCCGCCCATCTTTGACCGTGATGGTATGTTGGCACATATTGACGAGTTGGTCTTCGTGAAAAAGCTCGGCGGCTTGCTCACCCGTTTGGAGGCAGTTAGTCCTGGATCTGGCAAGGCGATTGCTTGCCTCGTAGCGGAGGAGGCTTCTACGGGCAAAATCAAGCAGGTGAAGAAGGCTCTCAGGAGCATAGGCAAGAAGAGTGGCGCCACTGGTAAGGCGTCAGCGGCTGTTTAATGGATGATACTCAATCTCTTCGACCACCATCTTCGATTGGCTCGTCTCCATGGATTTGGTGGTGTCTGTTGTCTGTAACCTTGGTTTGGTTGGGGGTTTCTTTGTGATGTAGAAGTGTGAAGGATCATGATTGTTTCATCCTATGTATGTTTGTCGGGTTAACCGTGTGGTCATGCAATTTCTTTCTCAGCAAGTAGTCCGCATGTGGTTTATATGTGTCGGTTTTCGCCCGATTTTCCGTTAATTAACGGGGCAACTCTCTTCTTCTTAATTAATCGATGAGGCAAATCTTTTGCCTCCGTTTCAAAAAAAAAACTCTAATAAACACCCGCACGCTGCCCTAGTAGATTGCCTTGCCCTTGCCTCGTCGTCATCGCCTTGGTGAGGTCAATGAAGATGGGGAAGGCCCAGCCCAACCGAACGCATCTTGATAGGCCACCAAGGCAATTGTCTCGTCACCACATCTATACTATAATCTAATCTAGAGGAAACACCGCAAGTCTTACAACTTGCATGGTCGATTTGGTGCATATAAACTTGTAAAATACATTATTCCAGTCCTCAAACTTGCATCGGCGTGAAAATACGGTCACAATTCAGGTATGAGGCTGCCTACATGGCACGCCAGCGTGGCAAAGGCCCGTTGTCAGCGCGACAAAGATTGTGAAAATTAAAATAATGCGCACTGTGGTGATTCAAACCGGCAACTACTGCGGTATCTTTATGTGTGCAAACCACCCACGTTTGTTTGTGGACAAATCACCTTTGTTTGAAAAATGGATGAAAATGTCACGTAGGGAACAAAATGAAATTGAAGTGTCAAGAAGGGAAAAATGAAGTTTTTTGGGCCAAAAAAGTAACCAAATTTTAAGAAAGGGCCAAATAAGGAATTCTCTCAATATATATAACTACATTTCATAATGAATCTAACAATATCGATTTGATATTGTGGATGTTGATACTTTTTTCTATAAATTTAGTCAAAGTAGAACTTTGACTTTGAAAAAAACTTATATACGGACTAAAAAGGACCGGACAGAGTATGTAACTTATTTTAGACAAATCACCGAATTTTTGTTTGAATACAAATAATTTTAAATTAAAAATATCAGTAAAAGAAAATAGAGTTCAGAATGAATGTACGTAAATTCTCTCAGACAAATCAACAATTGTCTAAATTCAAATATTGAGCACATGTTTCGGACAAATCAACAGCTGTTTTGCTTGTTGAGCACATGTACACCCATAAGATATCCGCAGCTTGCTAGTAGTCTTTAAGTCCAGTCAAGGAATTAATCAACACTAACTGGGATTGTTACGAAGTTAAAAAAGATTAAGACTGTACTAGCTAGTAGGAATAAAAGTAATGGTTTTTATAGCACATAAATTGAAGATACTTTTGGTTCCAAATTCTAGATAAAATGGAAGTTCTGATTCACAAAAAATATTATTTCTTACGTTTGACCCGTCATGTGCGAGCACACAATAGATTTTTTAGTTTTCATTTATTCTTCAGTTGTTGACCTGAGCGAGCATTTCTTAAAGATTTACTTGTCAAAGTTATTACAACAATTGATTCCGGCCTACTGACCGTCGCGAGCAAGTTCTAAGACTTTCAGTGTATTTACCTATATATTCTACTCTTACTTAAGTAGAACAAGACAACATAAAGCCAGGAGCCAGAGTGGGCGCTTTGGAGCTTGGCCTATTTTTTTTTTAAAAATCCAATTTCAAACTTTTCATGTCAGAAAAATCTGGAAAAAATTTGTACAAGTAAATAAGAATGTGATGTGTATGTGTAAAATTTCATAGTGAAATTCCTGAAAATAAGATCTTTGCAAAAAAGAAATCACGGACTTTGAGGATGAATAGTGCATCTACTAAAAAGCCTCATATTTGTTTTTTGTAGCACTCATTTTAATGTATTTTGTCTTGAAAATTTACACACGTGTGCATTATGTCTCTAAGTATATGTGTATTTTTTTTAAATATTTTTGAATTGTGCAAATTTGAATTTTGATCATTTCAAATTTGGCCTCCATGGAGGCCGAGCTCCATTGAACATTTCTGCTGGAGTTGGCTATATAAAACCATTGTCACCAAGAGTCAATCTTTTTAATTACTCATATATAGTAAAGTAGTTTTTTCCTTACTTTTCTCTCTTTCCTCTCATTCATCTAGAGTCCTTGCTTATAGTCACTCGTATAGTAAGCTTGACTATAAGATTGCCTATTGAGGGCATCACTCTTTTTTCCTTTCTATTTCTTCCAAGACAATATGTGTAGTCATGTGTTGTAATTAATAAAAATCTGAGTGTATTTCTGTAAAAAAACATGCACCGCTACTAGCCAATGACAGTGGCCCTGGTATGCTGGCTGGTATGCCACCCGGGCAGCAAATACGACTGCTTATAAGAAATGTGACCATGTTTGCACAACCACGTAAGTTTGATGACTGCAATATGTATTTTATAAGTTTGTACAATAAACTGGTCGTCCACGCGCAAGTTGTAAGATTGCCAGTGTATTTACCTCTATAATCTACTCCTACTTAAGTAGAATAAGACAGCATAGAGCCAGGAGTTGGAGTGGGCGTTTTGCAGCTTGGCCAAATTTTTTGAAAAAAAAAACCAAATTCAAACTTCTCATTTCGAAAAAATATAAAAGAAATGTACAAGTAAACAGGAATGTGATTTGTAAGTGTAAAATTTCATGATGAAATTCCTTAAAATGCGATCTGTGCAAAAATAAATAAATTTATGGGCTTTGAGGACGAATAGTGCATTTACTAAAAAGCCTCAAATTTGCTTTTTTATAGCACTCATATGGACACCAATACAAAGTGGCATTGTATTTATATTTTTTTGTCAAATTTGAGACCAATTTTGATGTAATTTTTATCTAATTACAGACAGGAGATTATTAATAATTTGGAACCAATATCCCAAACGGATTATTTATTCGAACCATGAGCGTTAGACCAACAATGAATACGTGCCATGCTTCGGTTAAGCAATAAAGCGGCAGCATTAATCACCCAAAGAGAATAATAATAATAATATATGTGCCGCCACGCGATCCGTGTGCCGTGCGAGTAGGCGTGAGTTGATGGGACACATATGCAAATGTATCATTCATTACATACAACAAGTCATCAACACACAACGACAACGAGGATACATGTTGCATCTCTACTCCTAAGGGAGCAGTTGGTAGTCTCGCTTCCAGGTTTTTTTTAGTCCCACCTCCCACGGTTTTTTTTCGTCCTAAAAAAATCTACGAAATTTCATAGGTTAACCAGGGACAACTCCCACCTCCCAGGTTTTTTTTCGTTCCACCTCCCATGGTTTTTTTGATACCTCGTCCCACCTCACACTAAGCCGCCACGAACCGTAAAAACCGCCTACCTTAGCCAAATCAACAAATCTCTCTTATTAATGCAATTTTTTCTTTAGGAAACAAATAATAGATTCTTTCCTACCTTAGCCAAATCAACGGATCTCTTCTATTAATGCAATTTGCTTTAGTAAACAAATAATAGATTCTTTCCTACCTTAGCCAAATCAACGGATCCCTCCCATTAATGCAATTTGCTTTAGCAAACAAATAATAAATTCTTTCCTACCTTAGCCAAATCTACCAAATCTCTCTCATTAATGCAATTTGCTTTAGGAAACAAATAATCTCTAATCTCTAATAATTTCTACTCCTAATGAAGCAGTTGGTAGTCTCCTTCCACCTTCCATGGTTTTTTTGGTACCTCCTCCCACCTTTGCTGGGTTTTTTCATAGATTTTTTTCGTCCCCTCCCCTCACTTCATCGGTTTATTTTCGCGTCACCCTCTCACACAACGAAAGAAATCTAAGCAGATCAGAACTTTCCATACTGGCGCAAGTTATTTAGTAATGTAGAATCAATCACGAACAATCTCTAAAGATCAAATCTAAATTAATTAACCTTACCTTAAATCACTCAATTACATTAATTAGAAAACAAATAATTGATTTTCAAAAAATCGCTCAATCACGTAAACCTTACCTTAACTCACGGATGGTAATCAATCTCCAAACAAAGGAAACAATACATCGAGGGAGCAGTAAATAAACTCCCTTTCTTATGACATATATATGACCTTTCCTTCCCTCTACGTTGTCGAGCGTTCTTGATTCTCGAGGCCGATGCTTGGGCTGCGTCACTGGATCGCGACGGTGCTGGAGGACGAGGACGGCGAGGCCGGGTGCCGCGGCACCGCTTTGGCCGCGGCCGGTGAAGGGGGCAAAGAAGGGCGGCTTCCCTGGCCCTGGCCATGGCCATGACCCTGGGAGTTGGTGCGGTGGAAGTGGCACTTGAAGGACACGGCGTGGGTGGCCGACGCGCAGACGCGCTTGGAAGCGGGCCTGTGGCCCGTGCCGGACGGCGCCGACGCCGACCCGGGCCACGTCCTCCGCGTATTCTTGGAGCTGTGGCTGGCCGATTTACATGAAATTAATTCCCTCAGTTGTGGTGGCAAATATAATACACATAATCCATATTGTTATGTACTAGCGTGTGTGTGTGTGAAATAGATGGATTATGGTCCCGTACCCAATAAGATGGATATGTGTGTGTGTGTTAGAGAGAGAGAGAGAGAGGGAGAGGGGGAGAGAGTGAGGAAGAGGGAGGCAGAGAGTGTGTGTGAGGAATTGATGGTAAAAAAGGTCGCCAATGTCACTTGATATATATGAGAATATTAATATTGAACTTTTAAAGTTAATGTGGCCCTGTTGCAACGCACGGGTGTTCTTCTAGTTATAGATTGTTTCCAACAAAACATTCTAGTAAAGTAAATTTTTTCTCACACAACAAATAACAAAGCGATGAAATGAACTTCAGCTCAACCAATCCTCGGCGTTGGAAGCACTTGCTTTGAACCATAACTGATTCTCTGGGAAGGGTCAGCTATTGTCAATCTCGAGACCAACACATGACTGATCATCCAGGCTGAAGCGACCTATACCAGGACGCATATTGTGACAGCCAGGGTAGGGATACATAGCAATGTCCGAGGTATAGATACAGTTTCTTCTCATAAATGGTAGTAACGTTGTGTCAACAATAGCTGGATCGCCTTTCACCATCATTGGATAGTTTTGTCCAAGGAAGAGCGAGTTTTCTCCAAGACTATCAATACTGAATCAGGGAGAAGGTGTTGGCGCTAGCACACCAGTATCCATCCCGAATACCTTGCAACGGATGTTGGAATAGGTCCGGAGAGTGCGACCATGGGATACAACACCTGCTTCGTTAGTAACATCAACAGTGCCCTGTATACATACAAGAAGAGGTGATCCATCGGAATAAGTTGCCAGGCGCCACTAAGTATATAGGTCCTGCTTATCCTCATGCTCGTGATCATCACCATCATCATATTCCCCTTGGTTATAAAATTTTTCAAGTATAGATGGTGGAATGTTCACAGGACCTTGGAAACACAAGAAGGTTAATTAGTAAAGGGAAACTAGCTAACCCGCATGCATCTGGATGAAATAATTATAATTACAGTGGAAGACAAACGTACCGAAACCATAAGGATTCCATTCAAAAACAGTGCCAGGAGTGGTGGCAGCAAACACAAGACCCTCGTATTGAATTGCATCACAGTACTCATTCATGTACAAAAATTGATTTTTGAGCAATATCCATCAAGGCGTGGGAGTAAGGACAGCAACAAGCTTGTCAAAGATATCAACAACTTCATAGTTCTTGTAATCCCAAGAGCAGTTGGGAACTCAGCAACTTGCTATCTTCCGTAGACGACAGTCACCATGATCGTATTTGAACGTACGTAGATCATCTGTGTCCTCAACCTCGGGGCAGTCTATGATTTTTGGAAGTGGAACCCGGTGACGAGTGTACACATTCATAAGTTCCCACTCGCAGTTATACCCAATATAAACAACACAATCTCCATTTGCGCCTGCCCAAGCCTTATCCTCAAGCGATGGCATCTTAACATCACATGTATCATTATCAAGCGGCATCAACTTGCACAAGGCGACGCTTCCGTCGTCGCCACGCCGGCGACCTGCATCATGGCGAAGAAGATAGGGGAGATCAAACCGCTCGTGAACCCTTGGGTTCTTTGCAATGATGTTATTTGTTGAGTCAAGAATGGACTTGAACGAACCTGCCGTGCTAGCCAAGGTGATGATGTTGCACCGATGAATGAGTTCCTCCACCACGTCATCTTTTTTAGATCGGGCAAGAATAACGGGGTCATTTCCGGCTTGTTCCCTCCATGGAGAAGATGATCGAACAATGGCAAAAGGAAAGGTGAAGGCTAATGGAGGGAGGAAGAGCGTGCAACAGCAGTTTCAAATCAAGAGGGAAAGGTAAAGAGGTGGTGGACGATTGCCACGGTACAAGAAGAGGCTAGTGGGGAGCGAACAGTTGCCACACAGGTCACACATTAACGACAAGGCTGAGTGAACCGCATGCTGTATATCTCACACACCTTGATCTGGCTCACTGTTTCTTTTCTGTTGCCTAATCATAAATAGTTCATCCGAGTGAACCATATGCTGTATATCGCACACACCTTCATCTGGCTGCCCGTTTCTTTTGTTCCTCCTCATCACAAATAGTTAATTGAACTGAACCGTATGCCCTGCATCGCACATGCAACTAAAATCTGAACCATGTTTGATGCATCCATCATCGCAAATGTTTTGCACCTTTTTGACGGGTTTTTTTACATCACCATTTGCGATTATTGCATCTCACACAGTTTTGTCGAAGGGTCTCTGATCGTAGTGTTGCGTTAGCAGCATCCCGCAGTAGTGAATAGTAATAGTTGAAATTTTTCCAATAGAATTGATACTATGAACTTGAGGTTGTTTCTTCGGAAAGTGTACCGTATAACATGAAAAGTGACATTGCCTTTGTTGCAATCAATAACAGCCCCTGCAGTATTCGAAAAGGGTCTACCAAGGATGATTGAAATACTGTCGTCCTCGGGAATATCAAGAATAACAAAGTCTGTTAAGATAGTAACGTTTGCAACCACAACATGCACTTCCTCACAAATACCGATGGGTATAGTAGTTGATTTATCAGTCATTTGTAGGAAAAAAAACAGTAGGTGTCAACTTATTCAATTCAAGTCCACGATATAAAGAGAAAGGCATAACACTAACACCGGCTTCAAGATCACATAAAGCAGTTTTAACATAGTTTCTTTTAGTGGAGCATGGTATAGTTGGTATTCCTGGATCTCCTAGTTTCTTTGGTATTCCACCCTTAAAAGTATAATTAGCAAGCATGGTGGAAATTTTAGCTTCCAGTATCTTTCTTTTATTTGTAACAGTATCTTTCATATACTTAGCATAAGGAGGCATTTTAAGCATATCAGTCAAACACATACGCAAAAAGATAGGTCTAATCATTTCAGCGAAGTGCTCAACATCATCATCATCCTTTTTCTTGGATGGTTAGGAGGAAAGGGCATGGGTTTCTGAACCCATGGTTCTCTTTCTCTACTATGTTTCCTAGCAAGGAAGTCTCTCTTCTCATAACGTTGATTCTTTAATTGTGAGTTATTGATACATCTCCGTCGTATCTACTTTTCCAAACACTTTTGCCCTTGTTTTGGACTAACTTGCATGATTTGAATGGAACTAACCCGGACGGACGCTGTTTTCAGCAGAATTACCATGGTGTTATTTATGTGCAGAAACAAAAGTTCTCAGAATGACCGGAAACTTCATGGAACGTATATTTGGAAATAATAAAAAAATCCTTGCAAAAGATGAAGACAAGGGGGACCACACCCTAGCCACGAGGGTGGGGGGCGCGCCCCCTACCTCGTGGGCCCCCTGGAGCTCCTCCGACCTCAACTCCAACTCTATATATTTGCTTTCGGGGAGAAAAAAAATAAGGGAGAAGGATTCATCGCGTTTTACGATACAGAGCCGCCGCCAAGCCCTAAAACCTCTCGGGAGGGCTGATCTGGAGTCCGTTCGGGGCTCCGGAGAGGGGAATCCATCACCGTCGTCATCATCAACCATCCTCCATCACCAATTTCATGATGCTCACCGTCGTGCGTGAGTAATTCCATCGTAGGCTTGCTGGACGGTGATGGGTTGGATGAGATTTATCATGTAATCGAGTTAGTTTTGTTAGGGTTTTATCCGTAGTATCCACTATGTTTTGAGATTGATGTTGCTATGACTTCGCTATGCTTAATGTTTGCCACTAGGGCCCGAGTGCCATGATTTTAGATCTAAACCTATTATGTTTTCATGAATATATGAGAGTTCTTGATCCTATCTTGCAAGTCTATAGTCACCTACTATGTGTTATGATCCGGCAACCCCGAAGTGACAATAATCGGGACCACTCCCGGTGATGACCGTAGTTTGAGGAGTTCATGTATTCACTATGTGTTAATGCTTTGGTCCGGTACTCTATTAAAAGGAGGCCTTAATATCCCTTAGTTTCCGCTAGGACCCTGCTGTTGGGGAACGTAGTAATATCAAAAAAATTCCTACGCACACGCAAGATCATGGTGATGCATAGCAACGAGAGGGGAGAGTGTTGTCTACGTACGCTCGTAGACCGGAAGCGGAAGCGTTATGACAACGCGGTTGATGTAGTCGTACGTCTTCACGACCCGACCGATCAAGCACCGAAACTACGACACCTCCGAGTTTTAGCACACGTTCAGCTCGATGACGATCCCCGGACTCCGATCCAGCAAAGTGTCGGGGAAGAGTTCCATCAGCACGACGGCGTGGTGATGATCTTGATGTTCGACTGTCGCAGGGCTTCGCCTAAGCACCACTACAATATTATCGAGGTATATGGTGGAAGGGGGCACCACACACGGCTAAGAAAACGACCACGAGGATCAACTTGTGTGTCTAGGGGTGCCCCCTGCCCCCGTATATAAAGGAGCAAGGGGAGGAGGCCGGCCGGCCCTATTGGCGCGCCAAGGAGGAGTCCTCCTCCTAGTAGGAGTAGGACTCCTACTAGGAGGGGCAAAGGAAGTGGGGAGGGAGAAGGAAAGGGGGGCGCGGCCCCCCCTCTCCTAGTCCAATTCGGACCAGGGGGAAGGAGGCGCACGGCCCACCCTGGCTGCCCTCTCTCCACTAAGGCCCATATGGCCCATTACTTCTCCCGAGGGGGTTTCCGGTAACCCTCCGGCACTCCGGTTTTCTCCGAAATCACCCGGAACACTTCCGGTGTCCGAATATAGCCGTCCAATATATCAATCTTTATGTCTCGACCATTTCGAGACTCCTTGTTATGTCCGTGATCACATCCGAGACTCCGAACTAACTTCGATACATCAAAAACTCATAAACTCATATAACTGTCATCAAAACCTTAAGCGTGCGGACCCTACGGGTTCGAGAACAATGTAGACATGACTGAGACATGTCTCCGGTCAATAACCAATAGCGGAACCTGGATGCTCATATTGGCTCCCACATATTCTACGAAGATCTTTATCAGTCAGACCGCATAACAACATACGTTGTTCCCTTTGTCATTGGTATGTTACTTGCCCGAGATTCGATCGTCGGTATCTCAATACCTAGTTCAATCTCGTTACCGGCAAGTCTCTTTACTCGTTATGTAATACATCATCTCGCAACTAACTCTTTAGTTGCAATGCTTGCAAGGCTTGTGTGATGTGCATTACCGAGAGGGCCCAGAGATACCTCTCCGACAATCGGAGTGACAAATCCTAATCTCGAAATACGCCAACCTAACATTTACCTTTGGAGACACCTGTAGACAAATCCTAATCTCGAAATACGCCAACCTGGTAGCACACAAAGTGTTCCTCCGGCAAACAGGAGTTGCATAATCTCATAGTCATAGGAACATGTATAAGTCATGAAGAAAGCAATAGCAACATACTAAACGATCGGGTGCTAAGCTAATGGAATGGGTCATGTCAATAACATCATTCTCCTAATAATGTGATCCCGTTAATAAAATTACAACACATGTCTATGGTTAGGAAACATAACCATCTTTGATTAACGAGCTAGTCAAGTAGAGGCATACTAGTGACGTTTAGTTTGTCTATGTATTCACACAAGTATTATGTTTCCGGATAATGGATAATACAATTCTAGCATGAATAATAAACATTTATCATGATATAAGGAAATAAAATAATAACATTATTATTGCCTCTAGGGCATATTTCCTTCAGTCTCCCACTTGCACTAGAGTCAATAATCTAGATTACACGATAATGATTCTAACACCCATGGAGCTTTGGTGTTGATCATGTTTTGCTCGTGGAAGAGGCTTAGTCAACGGGTCTGCAACATTCAGATCCGTATGTATCTTGCAAATCTCTATGTCTCCCACCTGGACTAGATCCCGGATGGAATTGAAGCGTCTCTTGATGTGCTTGGTTCTCTTGTGAAATCTGGATTCCTTTGCCAAGGCAATTGCACCAGTATTGTCACAAAAGATTTTCATTGGACCCGCTGCACTAGGTATGACACCTAGATCGGATATGAACTCCTTCATCCAGACTCCTTCGTTTGCTGCTTCCGAAGCAGCTATGTACTCCGCTTCACATGTAGATCCCGCCACAACGCTTTGTTTAGAACTGCACCAACTGACAGCTCCACCGTTTAATGTAAACACGTATCCGGTTTGCGATTTAGAATCGTCCGGATCAGTGTCAAAGCTTGCATCAACGTAACCATTTATGATGAGCTCTTTGTCACCTCCATATATGAGAAACATATCCTTAGTCCTTTTCAGGTATTTCAGGATGTTCTTGACCGCTGTCTAGTGATCCACTCCTGGATTACTTTGGTACCTCCCTGCTAGACTTATAGCAAGACACACATCAGGTCTGGTACACAGCATTGCATACATGATAGAGCCTATGGCTAAAGCATAGGGAACATCTTTCATTTTTTCTCTATCTTCTGCATTGGTCGGGCATTGAATCTTACTCAATTTCACACCTTGTAACACAGGCAAGAATCCTTTCTTTGCTTGATCCATTTTGAACTTTTTCAAAACTTTGTCAAGGTATGTGCTTTGTGAAAGTCCAATTAAGCGTCTTGATCTGTCTCTATAGATCTTAATGTGTTACATCCCAAAATTCTAAATTTTGGAATGTTATAATAAATAGATAGATTTGATTGATTGTTTGATTGATTGTCTGAAAGTGAGTGAAATTCGAAACTTTTTGAAAGTTAAATGAGAGGGAATAAAAGGACTTTCCCAAACTTTCACCTTTTTTCTTTTGATCCCCGAGAATTCAAATTCTTTTCATCACAAAAACACTGGAGAGAAGATGACATGACTTCTTCCATTTATTTAAATGACATGGGGTGTTGAAAACATTTGAATTTCATTTGGAAAATATTTCCAATTCAGAAACTTTATGCAACTCAATGATTTTCACGAGAGAAGATAAAATGATTTCTTCAAATTATATGAAATATGAGTTGGGAGTTTCAAAGAATTAAATTCAAAGTTCTTTTGAATTTATTTTCAATTTGGAGTTATTTGAGTTTTAATCAAATTATTTTTCTCCAAAAATAAAATATATGGAAATTAGGGTAACATGATTCCCTACAATAGAAAATTGGAGAAAAATTAATTTGAAATCATTTTGGTATTTTTAAAATGATTTTGTTGGATCTTATTAGAGCGGGAGCACTGTTAGAATTATTAGAATTTGTGTGTATTTTATTTAATGCCAGAAAAATGTTCATGTCGTAGAAAATCATTTTCTAAAATTTTTGATATATAATATACCTATAGTTTATTTTATTTTATTTAGGTTATATTCTTTTTATCTTAGTCCGTGTTTAAAAAAAACTCTCCCGCCGCCGACTGGGCCGGCCCAAGGCCAACCGCAGCCGCGGCCCGGCGCACTCGCGCGCCCCGCTCGTCTCCGACCCCGGGTGCAGTCCCGCCCGAGCATGCCGGCCGCCGCCGTGCCGTCTCCGGCCTCCTCCTGTCCCCTCGCGCACGCCTCCCCTCGCCCTCCTCATAAAAGGCGCCGCCCCGGGCCCCGCCTCTCTTTCCTCGTCGCCGACGCGCCGCATCCACCGGAAACCGCGATCGCCGGTGAGATCCACCACCGCCGCCCCGCTTCGTTCCGTCCCGCGGACCACCGCCGATGCCGCCATCCTCCTCGTCTCGTCGCGCCGCCCCTCCTTGGCCCCTTCGCCGCCCTCCTGCATGACCGGAGCCACGGCCCCGGCTGGACCCGAGCCGTCGCCGCCGTCCCGGCTCGCCGTTGACCGCCGCCGCCGCCGCGGTAACTCCCCGCTCCTCCCCCGCCGTCAGATCTGGATCCAAAGGGCCAGATCGATTCTATTTTTTTTAAAATAACATAAACCTTTTCTTTAATTAGTAAACGTTCGCTGGTTAGGTATAGAAAATGAACGCTCGCCCTTTAGTTTTTTTTCTTTTTCTGTCATTTCGGCTAGGGACCTATCTGTGATGTTTTTATTTATAGTCTAGTCCCTGATCTTCTAACCATCATAACTTTTTACTCGTTAGTCCAAATTCAACAAAACCAACGCCCACTTCTTCGTTACGATCTCCTCTATCCATTAATCCAACTCAAACATGTTTTTGAAAAGTTTAAAATTTAAATTAGATCAGATTTGAATTCAAACTTCGTTTGATCATAACTTGAGTTTCGTAGCTCTGTTTGAGTTGATTCTTTTTGCAAATCGAAGCTCTTGACCTAAACTTTCTGATAAGGCCAAATTCACATAATTTTGGTACTGTTAGAAATTGTTTTATGTTGCAAGAGTTATTTGCTTGGTGTTGATGTTTTCCGAATCGTCTTCTTCGTTCTTTCTGATATTTTGAGTGATTGCTTATGTGTGGTTACTATTGCTTGATTACGATAGATTGACCGGAGTGTGACGAGTAGAACTATCAAGAGTTTTGAGTGTGAATCATCTTCATCAACATTGCAGGCAAGTTCACACTTTGATCATACCTTTTCATACCCAGTTTTTATTGCATTAGATCAAAACCTCCAACATTGCATGATTAGGATCTAATTAAATTGTGGGATGGGAAGTAGTTGAGGTAGTACCTATTACCTGTTTATTATCAAACCTTGGGAGTTACTATTACGTTATTGTTATAGTGCCATGCTATGCTCGTAGACATGGATTGTGTTTTGAGAGTATTCATGACAGATGTGAGATTGTTAATTAATGGTTTACTTAAGGTGGCAACTTAAACACACATCTGGGTGGATTGAGGCACCTGGTTATTCTAGGATTGCCTGTCTAGGCACCTGGGTAGACCAGGATTGCCTGTTTTCTTTTGGACCTCCACCCAGGCTCAAAGGGATCATGAGATTATTCATGCTAGAAACTTCCGTGTGCAGCCACAAGCTATTATGGGCTCTAGCATAGTTGACTAAGTCGTGCGAACTCTCACAGTGGTAGACTAGCAGATGTAGGGGATGTAGGTGGTACGGTCTACCCGATCGTAAGGTGCTAGCACTTCTGAAAGACTATGTCTCAGTCATCCGTCTTCTCAAACACCATGTAGTGCGAGAAACCAAACGGAGGCGATCGAGTCTTGTGGGGAAAAGTGCGCAAACCTTTGCAGAGTGTATAAACTAATCATGATTAGCCGTGTCCCCGGTTATGGACAATTTGAGTATCTAGTACCTGGATTATCATGTGAATCTCATCACGTTACTTTAAATTAAGTTTGTTGGGTTTAATGATGTTATTTAATTGGGATTGAGAATGCTGTCAACCATTCTCAATGTTCAACAACCACCATGATAGTTAAATAAAATTTATTCCTTTGTAGTAGGGAAAAATTGGCTTTTCGCAAAAACCTTAAACCGTAGAGCTTTTCCACCAGCCAAATATGCATGTAGTGATAGCCATTGTTCATCATTCTCTATGGTGTGAATTTGTCAGTACATTCAATGTACTGACCCTTTGTGGCTGCAACGTCTCATGTTGCAGGATTTCTTACGACGAGTAAGTGATACGTTAGGGTTATGATTTCTACACTCAACTTTGCCGTTGGTGTTGATGGGAATCCACAACCTTGTTACTTCCGCTATTTTGGATTGAGGTAATAGTATTTACGTTACTTTACACATGTGATTTACCTCTGTTATAAATCCTTAAGTACTGTGTGTGTCAGCATACCGATCCAGGGATGACACTTAAGCACAGAGATTTGATCCATTCGGGTCAGGTTGCTACATAATGCCCAATATGTAAGTAGCTTCACCGAGGTCTTTCATTGAAAAACTCTTATTCAAGTATCCCTTTATGCTATCCAGAAGTTCTATATCATTTCCGATTAGTAATATGTCATCTACATATAATATCAGAAATGCTACAGAGCTCCCACTCACTTTCTTGTAAATATAGGCTTCTCCAAAAGTCTGTACAAAACCAAATGCTTTGATCACACTATCAAAGCGTTTATTCCAACTCCGAGAGGCTTGCACCAGTCCATAAATGGATCGCTGGAGCTTGCACACTTTGTTAGCTCCCTTTGGATCGACAAAACCTTTCGGCTGCATCATATACAACTCTTCTTCCAGAAATCCATTCAGGAATGCAGTTTTGACATCCATCTGCCAAATTTCATAATCATAAAATGCGGCAATTGCTAACATGATTCGGACAGACTTAAGCATCACTACGGGTGATAAGGTCTCATCATAGTCAATTCCTTGAACTTGTCGAAAACCTTTTGCGACAAGTCGAGCTTTGTAGACAGTAACATTACCGTCAGCGTCAGTCTTCTTCTTGAAGATCCATTTATTCTCAATTGCTTGCCGATCATTGGGCAAGTCAACCAAAGTCCACACTTTGTTCTCATACATGGATCCCATCTCAGATTTCATGGCTTCGAGCCATTTTGTGGAATCTGGGCTCACCATCGCTTCTCCATAGTTTGTAGGTTCATCATGATCTAGTAGCATGACTTCCAGAACAGGATTACCATACCACTCTGGTGCGAATCTTACTCTGGTTGATCTACGAGGTTCAGTAGTATCTTGTTCTGAAGTTTCATGATCATCATCATTAGCTTCCTCACTAATTGGTGTAGGTGTCACAGAAACTGGTTTCTGTGATGTACTACTTTCCAATAAGGGAGCAGGTACAGTTACCTCATCAAGTTCTACTTTCCTCCCACTCACTTCTTTCGAGAGAAACTCCTTCTCTAGAAAAGTTTCCGAATTTAGCAACAACCATTATTCTCTGATTTAAATGAATAACCGTCTCGCATTAAACAAGATCCAGATATAATGTTCATGCTTAACGCTGGCACCAAATAACAATTATTTAGGTCTAATACTAATCCCGAAGGTAGATGTAGAGGTAGCGTGCCGACCGCGATCACATCGACTTTGGAACCATTTCCCACGCGCATCGTCACCTCGTCCTTAGCCAATCTTCGCTTAATCCGTAGTCCCTGTTTCGAGTTGCAAATGTTAGCAACAGAACCAGTATCAAATACCGAGGTGCTACTGCGAGCATTAGTAAGGTACACATCAATAACATGTATATCACATATACCTTTATTCACCTTGCCATCCTTCTTATCCGCCAAATACTTGGGGCAGTTCCGCTTCTAGTGACCAGTCTGCTTGCAGTAGAAGCGCTCAGTTTCAGGCTTAGGTCCAGGTTTGGGTTTCTTCTCTTGAGTAGCAACTTGCTTGTTGTTCTTTTTGAAGTTCCCTTTCTTCTTCCCTTTGCCCTTTTTCTTGAAACTAGTGGTCTTATTGACCATCAACACTTGATGCTCCTTCTTGATTTCTACCTCCGCAGCTTTCAGCATTGCGAAGAGCTCGGGAATAGTCTTATTAATCCCTTGCATATTATAGTTCATCATGAAGCTCTTGTAGCTAGGTGGCAGTGATTGGAGAATTCTGTCAATGACGCAATCATCTGGAAGATTAACTCCCAATTGATTCAAGTGATTATTATACCCAGACATTTTGAGTATATGCTCACTGACAGAACTGTTCTCTTCCATCTTGCAGCTATAGAACTTATTGGAGACTTCATATCTCTCAATCCGCGCATTTGCTTGAAATATTAACTTCAACTCCTGGAACATCTCATATGCTCCATGACGTTCAAAACGTCGTTGAAGTCCCGATACTAAGCCGTAAAGCATGGCACACTGAACTATCGAGTAGTCATCAGCTTTGCTCTGCCAGACGTTCATAACATCTGGTGTTGCTCCAGCAGCAGGCTTGACACCTAGCGGTGCTTCCAGGACGTAATTCTTCTGTGCAGCAATGAGGATAATCCTCAAGTTACGGACCCAGTCCGTGTAATTGCTACCATCATCTTTCAACTGCTTTCTCAATGAACGCATTAAAATTCAACGGAACAACAGCACGGGCCATCTATCTACAATCAAACATAAACAAGCAAGATACTATCAGGTACTAAGTTCATGATAAATTTAGGTTCAATTAATCATATTACTAATGAACTCCCACTTAGATAGACATCCCTCTAATCCTCTAAGTGATTACGTGATCCAAATCAACTAAACCATGTCCGATCATCACTTGAGATGGAGTAGTTTCATTGGTGAACATCACTATGTTGATCATATCTAGTATATGATTCACGCTCGACCTTTTGGTCTCCGTGTTCCGAGGCCATATCTGTATATGCTTGGCTCGTCAAGTATAACCTGAGTATTCCGCGTGTGCAACTGTTTTGCACCCGTTGTATTTGAACGTAGAGCCTATCACACCCGATCATCACGTGGTGTCTCATCACAAAGAACTTTCGCAATAGTGCATACTCAGGTAGAACACTTCTTGATAATTAGTGAGAGATCATCTTAAAATGCTACCGTCAAACAAAGCAAGATAAGATGCATAAAAGATAAACATCACATGCAATCAATATAAGTGATATGATATGGCTATCATCATTTTGTGCTTGTGATCTCCATCTTCGAAGCACCGTCATGATCACCATAGTCACCGGCGCGACACCTTGATCATCATCGTAGCATCGTTGTCGTCTCGCCAATCTTATGCTTCCACGACTATCGCTACCGCTTAGTGATAAAGTAAAGCATTACAGCACAATTGCATTGCATACAATAAAGCGGCAACCATATGGCTCCTGCCAGTTGCCGATAACTTGGTTACAAAACATGATCATCTCATACAATAAAATTTAGCATCATGTCTTGACCATATCACATCACAACATGCCCTGCAAAAACAAGTTAGACGTCCTCTACTTTGTTGTTGCAAGTTTTACGTGGCTGCTACTGGCTTAAGCAAGAACCAATCTTACCTACGCATAAAAACCACAACGATAGTTTGTCAAGTTGGTGCTGTTTTAACCTTCGCAAGGACCGGGCGTAGCCACACTCGGTTCAACTAAAGTTGGAGAAACTGACACCCGCTAGCCACCTTTGTGCAAAGCACGTCGGGAGAACCGGTCTCGCGTAAGCGTAAGCGTAATGTCGGTCCGGGCCACTTCGTCCAACAATACCGCCGAACCAAAGTATGACATGCTGGTAAGCAGTATGACTTATATCGCATAGCAACGAGAGGGGAGAGTGTTGTCTACGTACCCTCGTAGAACGGAAGCGAAAGCGTTATGACAACGCGGTTGATGTAGTCGTACGTCTTCATGGCCCGACCGATCAAGCACCAAAACTACGGCACCTCCGAGTTTTAGCACACGTTCAGCTCGATGACGATCCCCGGACTCCGATCCAGCAAAGTGTCGAGGAAGAGTTCCGTCAGCACGACGGTGTGGTGACGATCTTGATGTTCGACTGTCGCAGGGCTTCGCCTAAGCACCACTACAATATTATCGAGGTATATGGTGGAAGGGGGCACCGCACACGGCTAAGAAAACGATCACGAGGATCAAATTGTGTGTCTAGGGGTGCCCCCTGCCCCCATATATAAAGGATCAAGGGGAGGAGCCCGGCCGGCCCTATTGGTGCGCCAAGGAGGAGTCCTCCTCCGAGTAGGAGTAGGACTCCTACTAGGAGGGGGAAAGGAAGTGGGGAGGGAGAAGGAAAGGGGGGCGCCGCCCCCCCTCTCCTAGTCCAATTCGGACCAGGGGGAGGAGGCGCGCGGCCCACCCTGGCTGCCCTTCTCTCTCTCCACTAAGGCCCATATGGCCCATTACTTCTCCCGGGGGGGGGGGGGGTTTCCGGTAACCCTCCGGCACTCCGGTTTTCTCCGAAATCACCCAGAACACTTCCGGTGTCCGAATATAGCTGTCCAATATATCAATCTTTATGTCTCGACCATTTCGAGACTCATTGTTATGTCCATGATCACATCCGGGACTCCGAACTAACTTCGATACATCAAAAACTCATAAACTCATATAACTGTCATCGAAACCTTAAGCGTGCGGACCCTATGGGTTCGAGAACAATGTAGACATGACCGAGACATGTCTCCGGTCAATAACCAATAGCGGAACCTGGATGCTCATATTGGCTCCCACATATTCTACGAAGATCTTTATCGGTCAGACCGCATAACAACATACATTGTTCCCTTTGTCATCGGTATGTTACTTGCCCGAGATTCGATCGTCGGTATCTCAATACTTAGTTCAATCTCGTTACCGGCAAGTCTCTTTACTCGTTATGTAATACATCATCTCGCAACTAACTCTTTAGTTGCAATGCTTGCAAGGCTTGTGTGATGTGCATTATCGAGAGGGCCCAGAGATACCTCTCCGACAATCGGAGTGACAAATCATAATCTCGAAATACGCCAACCCAACATTTACCTTTGGAGACACCTGTAGAGCTCCTTTATAATCACCCAATTACGTTGTGACGTTTGGTAGCACACAAAGTGTTCCTCCGGCAAACGGGAGTTGCATAATCTCATAGTCATAGGAACATGTATAAGTCATGAAGAAAGCAATAGCAACATACTAAATGATCGGGTGCTAAGCTAATGGAATGGGTCATGTCAATCACATCATTCTCTTAAAAATGTGATCCCGTTAATCAAATTACAACACATGTCTATGGTTAGGAAACATAACCATCTTTGATTAACGAGCTAGTCAAGTAGAGGCATACTAGTGACATTTAGTTTGTCTATGTATTCACACAAGTATTATGTTTCCGGATAATACAATTATAGCATGAATAATAAACATTTATCATGATATAAGGAAATAAAATAATAACATTATTATTGCCTCTAGGGCATATTTTCTTCACCCGCTGCCACAGGAGGGTAGGACAAAAGATGTCATGCAAGTTCTTTTCCATAAGCACGTATGACTATATTCGGAATACATGCCTACATTACATTGATGAATTGGAGCTAGTTCTGTGTCACCCTAGGTTATGACTGTTACATGATGAACCGCATCCAGCATAATTCTCTATCGCTGATCCATTGCCTACGAGCTTTCCATATATTGTTCTTCGTTTATTTACTTTTCCGTTGCTATTGTTACAATCACTACAAAATACCAAAAACATTACTTTTGTTATCATTACCTTTTGCTACCGTTACAACTACTATCATATTACTTTGCTACTAAATACTTTGCTGCAGATATTATGTTTCCAGGTGTGGTTGAATTGACAACTCAACTGCTAATACTTGAGAATATTCTTTGGCTCCCCTTGTGTCGAATCAATAACTTTGGGTTGAATACTCTACCCTCGAAAACTGTTGCGATCCCCTATACTTGTGGGTTATCAAGACTATTTTCTGGCGCCGTTGCCGGGGAGCATAGCTCTATTCTTTGAGTCACTTGGGATTTATATCTGCTTATCATTATGAAGAACTTGAGAGATCCAAAAACCAAGATTTATCCCTCAACTACGAGGGGAGGTAAGGAACTGCCATCTAGCTCTGCACTTGATTCACCTTCTGTTTTGAGTAAGCTTGCGACACCTAAACCTGCTTCTGCTATTCGTTCTGATATGTTGCATGTTATTGATAATGCCACCTCTGCTATGCATGATACTTATGATGAAACTACTTCTATGCTTGATACTACTGTGCCACTTGGTGAATTTCTTGATGAACAACTTGCTAGGGTTAGAGAGAATGAAAATATTGAAACTGATAACATTGATGAAAGTGATGATGAAGACTCTCCCCCTAATAAATATGAATCGTCTGTTATTCCCGAGGGTTATGTTTTGGAAAAAGAAGCTGCTTTAGCTATTTTAGCTTGCAAAGATAGATACGAGCTCAAGAGGTTATTAGCTAAATGGAAGCAGCAATCTCTTAATGCTAGAATGAAACCTGACCCTGCTTTTACTACTTCACTTATCTGTGTTACTGATAAGGATTATGAATTCTCTATTGATCCTGATATAATTACTTTGGTTGAATATGATCCTTTTCATGGCTATGAATCTGAAACTGTTGTGGCACATCTTACTAAATTAAATGATATAGCCACCCTATTCACTAATGATGAGAAATCTCGCTACCTTTATATTCTTAAAATATTTCCGTTCTCATTAAAGGGTGATGCTAAGATATGGTTTAATTCTCTTGATCCTGGCTGTGTGCGTAGTCCCCAGGATATGATTTATTACTTCTCTGCTAAATATTTCTCCGCTCATAAGAAACAAGCTGCTTTAAGGGATATACACAACTTTGTGCAAATTGAAGAAGAGAGTCTCCCACAAGCTTGGGGGAGGCTTCTCAAGTTACTTAATGATTTTCCTGATCATCCTCTTAAGAAAAATGAAATACTTGATATCTTTTATAATGGACTAACTGATGCTTCCAGAGATTACCTGGATAGTTGTGCTGGTTCTGTTTTCAGGGAGAGAACACCGGATGAAGCTAAAATTCTATTGAATAATATGTTGACAAATGAAAATAATTGGACACTTCCTGAGCCAACTCTTGAGCCTATTCCTAAACCAACTCCGAAGAAAAGAGGTGTTCTATTTCTCAGTCCTGAAGATATGCAAGAGGCAAAGAAATCTATGAAAGAAAAAGGTATTAAAGCTGAAGATGTTAAGAATTTACCTCCTATTGAAGAAATACATGGTCTTGATTTACCGCCTGTCGATGAAATGCATAATTTTAATCCATCACCTATTGAAGAAACTCATGGTCTTGATAACCCGACACAGGTAGTAAAGGTAAATTCTCTCTATAGATATGATAAAGCTGAAATACCATTTACTAAGTTTGCTAGCCCATGCTTAGATGAGTTTGATAAATTTATGGTTAACCAAGAAGACTTCAATGCTTATTTTGGTAGAGAATTAAAACGCAATGCTGGTATGCTTGAACACTTGGGTGATTATATGGCTAATGTCAAAGGTGAACTTAAACTTATTAGTAAGCACGCTTCTATGGTTACCACTCAAGTAGAACAAGTACTTAAAGCTCAAAATGATTTGCTCAATGAACTGAATAGTAAGAATAATGATAATGTTGTTAGAGTTGTGACTAGAGGTGGTAAAATGACTCAAGAACATCTGTATCCTGAAGGCCACCCTAAGAGAATTGAGCAAGATTCTCAGAGAAATAATATACATGCACCTAGTCTTTCTAAAAGGAAGAAAGAGAAAAATGATAGGACTTTGCATGCTTCTAGTGAACCTATTGCTGAAACACCTGAGAATCCAAATGATATTTCTATTTCTGATGCTGAAACACAATCTGGTAATGAACCTGAAACTAGTGATAATGTTAATGATAAGGTTCATGGTGATGCTCAACCTAGCAATGATAATGATATAGAAATTGAACCTGCTGTTGATCTTGATAACCCACAATCAAAGAATCAACGTTATGATAAGAAAGACTTTGTTGCTAGGAAACATGGTAAAGAAAGAGAACCATGGGTTCAGAAACCCATGCCTTTTCCTCCCAAACCATCCAAGAAAAAGGATGATGAGGATTTTGAGCACTTTGCTGAAATGATTAGACCTATCTTTTTACGTATGCGATTAACTGATATGCTTAAAATGAATCCTTATGCTAAGTACATGAAAGATATTGTTACTAATAAAAGAAAGATACCGGAAGCTGAAATTTCCACCATGCTTGCTAATTATACTTTTAAGGGTGGAATACCAAAGAAACTTGGAGATCCAGGAGTACCCACTATACCATGCTCCATTAAAAGAAACTATGTTAAAACTGCTTTATGTGACCTTGGAGCCGGTGTTAGTGTTATGCCGCTCTCTTTATATCGTAGACTTGATTTGAATAAGTTGACACCTACTAAAATATCTTTGCAAATGGCTGATAAATCAACTGCTATACCTGTCGGTATTTGTGAGGATGTGCCTGTTGTGGTTGCAAATGTTACTATTTTAACAGACTTTGTTATTCTTGATATTCCCGAGGACGATAGTATGTCTATTATTCTTGGAAGACCTTTTTTGAATACTGCAGGGGCTGTTATTGATTGCACCAAAGGCAATGTCACTTTTCATGTCAATGGTAATGAGCATACGGTACACTTTCCGAGGAAACAACCTCAAGTTCATAGTATCAACTCTATTGGAAAAATTCCATCGATTATTATTGGAGGTTTTGAATTTCCTCTACCTACTGTCAAAAAGAAATATGATATTCTTATTATTGGGGATGTGCATATCCCCGTTGAGGTAACATAGTGTTATTCGAAATTTCTCCGGTTCCATGTTATTCGGAATGAGTTCGTTAACAAGACTTGATCAACCTTGTTAGTGGATTCCTTTTGATGAGCATGAGATGGATGAAACTAGAAGG
The DNA here is from genome assembly GCF_018294505.1 of Triticum aestivum. Taxonomy (NCBI): domain Eukaryota; kingdom Viridiplantae; phylum Streptophyta; class Magnoliopsida; order Poales; family Poaceae; genus Triticum; species Triticum aestivum. The sequence goes on from NC_057812.1 coordinate 308,346,351, forward strand.
CACAACCTTCTGTACCCTATTTTTACTTTCTGTTATTTATATTAAATAAAATAAAAATAGTATTTTCTGTCTGTTATCTGAATTATCCGTGCAATATAAAAATACCCCGAAAATAAAAGTTCTCCAAATGCCCTGAAATTTAAATATGATTTTTTCTGGAATATTTGAGAATATTTGGCACTGAGAACACAGCAGGGGCGGGGGGGCATCCACCTGGCCACGAGGGTGGAGGGCGCGCCCTACCCCCTTGGGCGTGCCTCTCTGCCTCGTGGGCCCACGGTGGCCCTCCTCCACTTATTCCTGCACCCACACACTCCTTCCTCCCACAAACACGATTATCAGTTCAAACCCGAGTCCAAGCTCATTTTGCTGCCATTTTCGATCTCCTTGCTCAAAGCACCTCTCACAAAACTGCTTGGGGGGATTGTTCCTTGGTATGTGACTCCTCCATTGGTCCAATTAGTTTTTGTTCTAGTGCTTTATTCATTGCAAATTTATGTTGCCTAGGTGACCATGTTCTTGAGCTTTCATGTTAAATTTATATGGTTCCAAGTAGTTTTGATGCATGATATAGCCTCTAGGCACTTGTAGGAGTAGTTGCTATCAATATTGTTGAGTTTGGTTCACTTTTATTTTGAAGTTACTAAAAAATTTCAGAAATTTTTTAGAGGAAGAAATATGTTTAGGAAAATGTACCAAGGTGGCTCTTCAAGGAAACAAGAGCCTAGGCTTGCAATGCATGATGCTGATGATGAGCCACGAAGGGACGCTCCAGTGCGGCCCTGTGAATGGCCTTCAGAGGACTTCATGGATCGAGCGGGGATTAAGGAAGAATTTAACGCATATTTGCGTAATGCTGATCTTGTGAGCTTCGAGGAAGAAAAATGCCGTCAGTACCACTATTTCACTAGTTCCTTTGTGAGGAGGTTTGAATTTTCATCTTCACGTAATTCTCAAACTGTCTTGTTTGATCTTTATGAAAATTCTTACACTATGGACTTAGAGGACTTTACCACTGCTTGCAAACTTCCACAATGGGGTAGTACTAGTGAACCTCGCAAATATGAATTTAGAGGTTTTCTTAATAGTATAACTATGGGGGAATCTAGAGATATAACACAATCTACCATAGGGAGCATTTACTTTCCTGCGATACATTATTTTGCTCTCTTCATAGGTAGATGCATTAATGGTAAAGATAAGGCATGTCACATGTGTGTCCCTGACCTCAGTATTCTTAGGAGTGCCGTGTTAGGAGATAAATCTTGTAATTTGGGAGTCAATGCTGCACGTAGGTTGCATCTTAATAGATTTAATGGAGATTTCTTTGGTGGAATTTATGCAACCCGCTTAGCTGATTTTCTTGGTGTAACCATACGTAATGATGATATTGAATTGCCTCCTGCTTACCTGGACTTTAATGCTATGGTTCACCACCAGTTTGTTGAGAGGAACAAATCACCTCTCCAGTATCGCTTAATCTTTGACATACGCCGTGTTGTCCGTATTACTCTCCCTGCTCCTGCCTTCTTTGATTATCAGGAAAAAGGAAGATATGTTATTACCAGAGAGGAGGCAGATGAGTACGAGAGGAGGGCGGAGGCCACTCGTCATCACGCTGCAGCTTAGGAGGCGATAGCCGCTGCATCTCAGTATGACCCCGGCTACAACTATGGATATCCTCCATGCCACCCGTGGCCATAGACCAACTTAGGCCAAAAGCCTAAGCTTGGGGGAGTACGTATTTCTCACCGACATTACATTTATGTTCACACACTCATTGCTAGATGTCGGTGCTCATACTTTTTCATTGTATCATCCATGCTAGTTTATTTCCTTTTTTATGCTTTCTTCTTGTGTGTTTAATAATCCTTAAGAGAAAACAAAAAAAAATAGTTGTAGCTTTTAGCTAGTTTTAATTTCCATGGTTGTAGAAGTAATTAAAAAGAAAACCCAAAAAGATTTCCTGTTCTTCTTTTGCTTGTTGGGAGCTTTCCCATGTAAATAATTTTATTTCTTTTCTTTTCTTTGGGGGTCGATAGGAGAAGACCATGATTAAATTATTGAAGTGGCTCTTATATGCATTATTGTTGATCTGACAAAAGGGCCCATATTGCCTTGTCTTCTCCTGTTTATTGAATGCTTGCAGATTCCAGCTTAGTCCAATGCACATGCACTATTATTATTGTCCACATCGTTCGGTCGTGCAAGTGAAAGGCAATTATGACGGTATATGATGGACTGACTGAGATGAGAAAAGCTGGTATGAACTCGACCTCTCTTGTTGTTGTAAATATGATTAGTTCATCGTTCCTAATTCAGCCTATTATGAATAAACATGTTTGCAATGAAAATTAGAGATCATAGTTTCTTGTGCCATGCTTAATTAGCTAGGAGCTTATAATGGTTTACCTTGCATGCCAACACGCTATTAAAATGGTTGTGATGTGGTATGATAGGGTGGTATCCTCTTTTGAATGATTCGAGTGGCTTGACTTGGCACATGTTCACACATGTAGTTGAAACAAAATCAACATAGCCTTCACGATATTTATGTTCATGGTGGATTATATCCTACTCATGCTTGCATTCGGTGTTGATTAATTTTAATGCATGTTCATGACTGTTGTCGCTCTCTAGCTGGTCGCTTCCCAGTCTTTTGCTAGCCTTCACCTGTACTAAGCGGGAATACTGCTTGTGCATCCAACTCCATAAACCCCAAAGTTATTCCATATGAGTCCACCATACCTACCTATATACGGTATCTACCTGCCGTTCCAAGTAAATTTGTATGTGCGAAACTCTAAACCTTCAAATAAATATCCTGTTTTGTATGCTCGAATAGCTCATGTATCAACTAGGGCTGTCCGTATCTTCCATGTTAGGTAGGTTATTCTCAAGAGGAGTGGACTCCGCTCCTCACTCACGGGAAAATGGCTGGTCACCGGGATGCCTAGTCCCATGCTTTATGCAAATCAAATCAAAATAATTGCAAACGAAAACTCCCCCTGGGACTCTTGTTAGTTGGAGGCACTCGTTGTTTCGAGCAAGCCATGGATTGATGCTTGTTGGTGGAGGGGAGTATAAAATTTACCATTCTGTTTGGGAACCGCCTATAATGTGTGTAGCATGGAAGATATTGCCATCTCTTGGTTGTTATGTTGACAATGAAAGTATACCGCTCAAAATATTATTCATCTCTATTTCAAAACCGAGCTCTGGCACCTCTACAAATCCCTGCTTCCCTCTGCGAAGGGCCTATCTATTTACTTTCATGTTGAGTCATCATCCTCTTATTAAAAAGCACCAGTTGGAGAGCACCGCTGTCATTTGCATTCATTACTATTAGTTTACATTGAGTATGACTTGACTGGATCTCTTTTACCATGAATTAGAATTTCTAGTCAGTCTTTGATCTTTAAAGGTGCTCTGCATTTATGTTTTGCGATCTCAGAAAGGGCTAGCGAGATACCATCTTGTTATATCATATTATGAATGTTTTGAGAAAGTGTTGTCATCTGAGATTTATTATTATTGCTCGCTAGTTGATTATGCCATTGATATGAGTAAACATGAGACCTATGCGTTATTGTGAATATGGTTAGTTCATAATCTTTGCTGAAAACTTGAATGCTGGCTTTACATATTTACAACAACAAGAGCAAACAGAGTTTGTAAAAGTTTTTCTTTATCACTTTTAGTTTGTCAACTGAATTGCTTGAGGACAAGCAAAGGTTTAAGCTTGGGGGAGTTGACACGTCTTCGTCGTATCTACTTTTCCAAACACTTTTGCCCTTGTTTTGGACTCTAACTTGAATGATTTGAATGGAACTAACCCGGACTGACGATGTTTTTAGCAGAATTACCATGGTGTTATTTATGTGCAGAAACAAAAGTTCTTGGAATGACCTAAAACTTCACGGAACGTCTATTTGGAAATAATAAAAAAATCTTTGCAAAAGATGAAGACAAGGGGGCCCACACCCTAGCCACGAGGGTGGGGGCGCGCCTGCCCCCCTGGGCACGCCCCCCTACCTCATGGGCCCCCTGGAGCTCCTCCGACCTCAACTCCAACTCTATATATTTGCTTTCGGGGAGAAAAAAATAAGGGAGAAGGATTCATCGCATTTTACGATACGGAGCCGCTGCCAAGCCCTAAAACCTCTCGGGAGGGCTGATCTGGAGTCCGTTCGGGGCTCCGGAGAGGGGAACCCATCGCCGTCGTCATCATCAACCATCCTCCATCACCAATTTCATGATGCTCACCACCGTGTGTGAGTAATTCCATCGTAGGCTTGCTGGACGGTGATGGGTTGGATGAGATTTATCATGTAATTGAGTTAGTTTTGTTAGGGTTTGATCCCTAGTATCCACTATGTTCCGAGATTGATGTTGTTATGACTTTGCTATGATTAATGCTTGTCACTAGGGCCCGAGTGCCATGATTTCAGATCTGACCCTATTATTTTTTCATGAATATAAGAGACTTCTTGATCCTATCTTGCAAGTCTATAGTCACCTACTATGTGTTATGATCCGACAACCCCGAAGTGACAATAATCGGGACCACTCCCGGTGATGACCGTAGTTTGAGGAGTAAATGTATTCACTATGTGTTAATGCTTTGGTCCAGTACTCTATTAAAAGGAGGCCTTAATATCCCTTAGTTTCTGCTAGGACCCCGCTGCCACGGGAGGGTAGGACAAAAGATGTGTAACACCCATGATGCGGCTATATCTCCCACGTGTCAGAGCACGACTTAGAGGCATAACCGCATAGTAGGCATGTCGTAAGAGGGGTAATCTTTACACGTCCCATGTACTGAATAAGAAAGGGAATAAAGAGTTGGCTTACAATCGCCACTTCACACAATACATAAATATAGCATTACATCATCCAGAATACAAGCAAGGCCCGACTACGGAACCCAAATAAAGAAAGACAACCCCTAATGCAAAAGATCCCCGATCGCCCCGACTGGGCTCCACTACTGATCAACTGGAAACGAAACAACACAACGAACACGATCTTCTTCGAGCTCCTCCTTGAGCTCGGTTCCGTCATCTGCACTGGTATCAACGGCACCTACAACTAGTTTTGGAAGTAATCTGTGAGTCACGGGGACTTAGCAATCTCACACCCTCGCGATCAAGACTATTTAAACTTATGGGTAGGAAAGGTAGTGAGGTGGAGCTGCAGCAAGCACTAGCATATATGGTGGCTAACTTACGCAAATGAGAGCGAGAAGAGAAGCAAAGCACGGTTGTGAACTAGAAGTGATCCTGAAACTACTTACGTTCAAGCATAACACAAGAACCATGTTCACTTCCCGGACTCCGCCGAGAAGAGACCATCACGGCTACACACGCGGTTGATGCATTTTAATTAAGTTAAGTTTCAAGTTTTCTACAACCGGACATTAACAAATTCCCATCTGCCCATAACCGCAGGCACGACTTTCGAAAGTTCAAAACCCTGCTGGGGTGTCCCAACTTAGCCCATCACAAGCTCTCACGGTCAACGAAGGATATTCCTTCTCCCAGGATGACCCGATCAAACTCGGAATCCCGGTTACAAGACATTTCGACAATGGTAAAACAAGCCCAGGAAAGCCGCCCGATGCGCCGACATCCTGATAGGAGCTGCACATATATTGTTCTCAGGGCAACACCGGATGAGCGCTCCGTACAACTAAAACCAGCCGTCAAGTTTCCCTGAGGTGGCGCTGCAAAGGACTCTAGTTTGGACCAACACTTAGACAAGCACTGGCCCGGGGGGGGGGGGTTAAAATAAAGATGACCCTTGAGTCTGCAGAACCCAAGGGAAGGTGATAGGTTGTTAGTGCAAATGTAAAACCAAGGTTGGGCCTTGCTGGAGGAGTTTTATTCAAAGCGAACTATCAAGGGGTTCCAATTATAACCCAACCGCGTAAGAGCGCAAAATCAAGGAACATAACACCGGTATGACGGAAACTAGGGCGGCAAGAGTGGAACAAAACACCAGGCATAAGACCAAGCCTTCCACCCTTTACCAAGTATATAGATGCATTAAAGTAAACAAGATATAATAATGATATCCCAACAAAATATCCAAGTTCCAACAAGGAACAAACTTCATCTTCACCTGCAACTAGCAACGCTATAAGAGGGGCTGAGCAAAGCGGTAACATAGCCAAACAACGGTTTGCTAGGAAAAAGTGGGTTAGAGGCTTGACATGGCAATATGGGAGGCATGATATGGCAAGTGGTAGGTATCGCGGCATAGCAAATAGAGCGAGCAACTAGCAAGCAAAGATAGAAGTGATTTCGAGGGTATGGTCATCTTGCCTGCAAAGTTCTCAGAGAAGACGAATGCTTGATCCTCATAAGCGTACTCAACGGGTTCCTCGATCACGTACTCGTCTCCCGGCTCTACCAAAAGCAAGATCACAAGCAAAGGAAACAACAATCAACCACGGTGCAATGCGCAAGCAACATGATGCAAAACATGGCATGATATGCGGGATGTGATATGCAATGCATATGCATGCTCCGGAAGGGAACTATTGAACCAGGCCTCAACTTGGCAAACCAAGTGTGCCGCTGGAAAGATGAGTTGATTTTGGTCGAAATCGATATAAAGATCACCGGAATCGGATGCACGGTTTGCAAATGGCAAGCAAAACAAGAATGGCACCATTCTGTGATTAACAGCACAATGCCACCTAGAGTGCAACAAGAAACTAAGATACTACACTCCAACATAGCAACAAAGCACATGGCAGTGATCTACTCAAGATGCTTGACAAAAGATGAACACTGAGCTACAACTAAATCACACAATAGTAGGCTCAAACAAGCATGGCAAAAATGCAAAAGATATCAGCTTCACAGACTTAGAGAAAATAACATGTCAGGATTTAACATCAAGAAGCAATGTTCAGAGCAAGATAACAACATGTTACAAGAACAGAACATAGCAATACAAGGCATGGCATGAATCTACTCAAAGCATATAACGAAAGTCCCTTACTGACCATAAGCCAAAAAGGATCATAAGATATGATGACACCCATGTAAACATAGCAAGTTTCGTTAACAGATTCAGACTTAGCAGAAAACTGGACATGGCATAAACAGAATTATGAAGGCCTCTTTGCGAGCTTGATTCACTCAACACAAGGCATTGAATGACAAACTAAGCATACTACCAGCAATAAGACATGATCAAGAAGCTAACCATGGCAAGAACAAGTTGATAGCATGCATGGATCAACTACAACAACCTTGGCAAAATTTATTAACACGTAAACAATCTACCAGGAACATTTTATAGCAAAAGTAGAGCAAGATTGAGTCATGCTAGGGCACTCCATAAATGCAAAAAGGGCCATGTATGGATAGAGAACAACCATATGCCCAAATCATACTTACTAAACATACTCAAAAGAGACATGGATCTCTTTGTAGCAACATGAATACCTGGCATTAAAATAACAGCAGACAAAGACTATGAAATTCTAAGTCTATGAAAACAGCAATATCATGAGAGCTACTTTGCATGCTTGTGCTAGTCACCACATTGATCACAAAAATACATGGCATACACCCCTGTAAAGATGGCATGGCATAGCCCAAAACACATGTACATCTCAAGTCCATATGCAGCACACAATAATCATGGCAAAAATGACAAATGCTCATAAACTGATTAGAATCAGGAACTAACATTTTATAGCACTTTCGCATCAACAATTTGGGCATCAAGATGGACTCAAACAAGCATGATGCAATGGAACAAAATGAAGAGCACAACCAGATGAACGTTTTGATATATCATGCATGCAAAACGGAGCTATGATGATGAAGTTAGGCATGATGAACAGAGGCATATATTATGAGGATCTGAGGACTTGGTCGTTTTTCGGAAAAAAAACCAGGCGGGCACTGAATAGCTAAACCATGCACCGGGCGAAGAATAGAGGAGGGCCGCTCACCAGATGGGCTCAGCCCAGAGAGGAGGAAGCAGGTGGGCCGGGGAAGTCGGGCTGGGCCGATTGCATGCGGGCAGGGCCCACATGGCCGGCGCGCCTGGTCGTCGTCCTCCTCCTCGATCCAGAGGGGATCGAGGGAAGGTAGGGCGGCGCTGCCTTCGGGATCCGACGAGGCGAGGGAGATGACGGCGTGCGGTGAGGTTGAGGACGGACACATCCGGGGCAGGGACACCGGATCCAAGCGAGGGTGCGGGGAATGGAGCATGGTGGCGCGTAGGACGCCAACGGCGTGAGCTTCGAGCTCGGGCGGCCATGGATGCTCCCAGCGAAGACGGCGGTCGCCGGCGGGAGGCCAGGCGGCGGGGCACAAGGCTCTCAGGCGGGCGGCGCTCGGGCGAATGGGCCCGCGGGCTACGGCGGCGGACGACTCGGGCCTAGGCGGGTCCGCGATGGGCTTTGGTGGGCCCGACGGAGTGGGGGAGGTGGAGAGGTGACGTGGCGGCTCTAGATAGGCAGTGGGCGGTGGCGGCGATGACGTGTCGCGACGGGATTGGCCGGAGCGACGTGGCGGCGGTGGTGGACTCGTCCGACGGCAGCGGACATGTCCGGTGGTGCGGGGTGGAGTGGATCTAGGTTTAGACTGCGAAATTTTGGAGGGAGACACATATATATATATAGGTAGAGGGAGCTAGGAGAGTCCAAATGAGGTGCAGTTTTCGGCCACGCGATCATGATTGAACGACCGAGAGGATGGAGGGGGTTTGGATGGGTTTTGGGCCACTTTGGAGGGGTGTTGGGCTGCAACAAAACGAGGCCTTTACGGTTCCCCGGTTAACCGTTAGAGTATCAAACGAACTCCAAATGGCACAAAACTTGACAGGCGGTCTACCGGTAGTGTACCAAGGCCGCTTGGCAAATCTTGGTCCATTCCGAGAAAGTTTAAGACCCGCTCACGAAAAGAGACAAAAGGAGGCGCCGGAGGACGTAGGAGTGCCGGATTGCAAAACGGGCAACGGGGAAAATGCTCGGATGCATGAGAGGAACACGTATGCAAATGCGATGCACATGATGACATGATGAGAAATGCATGACACGCAAACAAATGACAGGGCAACAACAACGAATAACTGGAAGACACCAGGCGCAACGGTCTCGGGGCGTTACAACACTCCACCACTATGAGAGGATCTCGTCCCGAGATCTAGGATGGCACCGGAGGGAAAAGGAAGAGGAAGATAAGAGGTAAAACTAAGTTGCTTCTTTGACAAACGAGTGAAACCAATGAACCTTGAGATGTTGAACAAATAGGAAGGAAGAATGTCACGAAGATGGACAAAGTTGAAAATACTTCGTTGGGAAAGAGGAACAAGGAAGAACAAATTCGGGCAGCACTCTGGTTCAAACGTGATATGAAACTTGATAAGATGAAAAGAACTTGAGCAGAGGGCACAACACTCCAGTTAAATGGATAAGCACGAAAAGAACACGATCCTCACCATTCAAGATGATGAGAGAAAAGAGCAACATCACAATGCCTCCGGAAGAAATGAAAGAATGGAATGGAATGGACGGAGGGAAACAAGATCTTGGGAGAGCACACTTACAACAAATGCTGGAACGAAGTTGTTGGATTATCAACAACGAAAAGCATAAACTTGACGTGGACTTATGGAAGACAACTCAAAAATTATGAGGTGAAATTCTACCACTAACGAAAACAATGAACAAGGAGACGAGAAACTTATCTCACCGGTAGGATAAATGAAGAACTTGGGTCATATATGAGCACCATAAATAGCAACGGTCCTTAGGGAAAGCTTTAGGTGAAATATAACCCAAGATAACTCCAATGAAGAGATTGATGGGTTTAAATATCTCATTCCTGACAACTTTTGAATCATGAAACATGAAGGGAAATTGTCAAGAAAGACATAACACCATCTCAAAAGATAAGTTAGAAAAAATTGCACTTCGGAATGCAAGATGAAGAATACTTGAGCTCCTCTGAAAAGAATCTCGATGAACACTTCGAGAAGGAATTACGTCCTTGATGAACCAACATGTAGAGCCTCCATGAAGAACTCCGGTAATAAAAGAATGATCAAACGAGAGGAAGGAGAAGTTGAAAACACAAGGTGAATCCTTGTAATGATTTAGATGGATCTTTGTGATGATATAATCGAGAGCGCTTGGAACTCCAAGAAAAGAAAGATGAGCAATTGAAACCGAGAATTTTGTTGAGCCTCCGGAATAAGGAATTAATCACTTGGATGAAACAAAGAATAAGAATTACATTATGCTTATCCTTCACCAATTTAGATTGATGACAAGCCACGGATTTGGCATACTACTTATTCTCGTAGAAAGTATTAAGGTAGATATAGCGCAAACTTTAGAAAATCTTCTACGAACCACCGGTAGGATTGAGACAACGGATAAATTAATATGATAAAGAAGGAAGAGAAAAATCTTGAATGAACCACCGTAAGAATTGAAAAGGAAAGTAGCAAAGACACAATTCACCGGGAAGAATTGGAAAACGAAAGAAGATGCTTGAGAGAATTTAGATACATGAGAACGAATAGATCACGAGCTGATAAGAGAATACTTGAATTACGCACCGGTAAGATTTGGATAACGAGAGCTGAAAGCTAGAATGAATAATTATGCAATGATGGGCTCCGGAGAATCAAACTGAAAAGACTCTTGAATTGCTCCGGATGAGTGAAAAGAATTCTCACAATCGAAAACAATTATGAGAGGATGGCATCAAGCTAGAACCATGAATCTTGAAGAGAATGGAGCAAGATTGAGAGAGAAAATCTTCTTCGTCTTCAAAATCCGAGAATGACGACGAGAAACACCGTCATGAATTGTTGAGGCACTCCGGAATGAAGAATGGAAAGGTTGAGCCAACAATGAAAAATTTGACAGATCTGGGAGAAATACAAATGACTAATGATAATTCATTCTTACGTCAAACTTGGAGAAAATTAGAAGAGTCGGGTAAGATCCTGGGAAAAGACCTGTGGGTTAGGGCCCACTCAAAAGAAACACCGTTGAACAATTACTTGAAAGGGAGATTGCGCCAGTTAAATTAAATGACTTGAATGAGCTAACATCCTCAAAAGAACTTGAGCTAATTGAGAATGGAAACTTGAATCTTCTGAGATATCTTCAGCACTCCGGAACAACTGAATAGTGAGAGGTGAATAATTAAGAGGTGCACCGGCATAAGAAAGCATTTGGAACAAGGAAAAGATATGATCGACAAATCTTGAATTGAATCCACCGGAGAAGAAAAAAGAACGGAGAATGTTGAACTTGTAGCTTCCTAGCATCTTCATGAGAATCACCGAATAAGAACATTGACGGAAAGGAATGGAGAGACTTCCCATCAATAAAAGGATACTTGATTAGGAAATCTTAGTCCTTGAAGAAACAAGGGTGGGAGGGTGGGAAAACAAAGTCAACTTGGAGATGGATGAAACGAACACCGTTGAGAAGAACTGAAAGGTGGTCTTGCGAATGTTGAAATGATCGGATCCACTTGAAGAGAAGCACACCGGTTGAAAAAGGATTGACATGACAATCTCTATTATCATGAAGGATTAATATTCACATAGAAATTTGAGAACACCACTTGGAAAAGGTATGGAATCAACACTTGACATTGAAGCAACTCGAATACCACAGCTTAAAGCAAAACAAAGGTTTGGCTTGCAAAATAAGCCGGAAACAAACATAAGATAGACCCCATGTCGTATCATGTGTCTGTTGGAAGGATATCCTACGATATACTTGAATTCCCACTTATAAACTCCCGAAACTTTCTAGTTATGCAATCAGGTGTTGGGGATACAGGGGAAGCATAATATCCCACCCAAACTAACAAATCCTACATCCAGCTGTATCCATCCTTCAACACATAACCAAGAAACCTTCGGAAATCATTTACCTCAACCTTCAAAAAGCATCCGTTATACGAGTTATGGCAATACTCCCGAACTCCCATCCCAGTATTGGGTGGTCGAGGTTATCTCACCAACAACTGCATAAAGGAGATTTTCGATGTCGGCGAACTCAGGTATTCCAGAACTGCAACGATAAAATTGTGACGACAACACCTTGGAGCTCAACTCCCCGGGACACTGCCACAACCCCTAAATGTCAGGAGGCACCAAGAACAATGTTCTCGTCACAAAACCATCGGAACGATTCCAAGATACCCATGTGATCCTAAAAAAAATTCATGAAATTTGAGGAGAGAAGAGTCAAAACTCTACGTCAAGATGCCTCACCAGAGCGACGAAGGGACTGAGGAGTAAAAAGAATCCTACTCTCCCATATATATAATCCTATAAGACTCAAAACATTTTTCTAGACTCAACAATGCCAGCGATTCGATCAAGCAGGGGGCTCCTAAGTCGGGGAAGGCTCTGATTACCAACTTGTAACACCCACGATGCGGCTATATCTCCCATGTGTCGGAGCACGACTTAAAGGCATAACAGCATAGTAGGCATGTCGCAAGAGGGGTAATCTTTACACATCCCATGTACTGAATAAGAAAGGGAATAAAGAGTTGGCTTACAATCGCCACTTCACATAATACATAAATATAGCATTACATCATCCAGAATACAAGCAAGGCCCAACTACGGAACCAAAATAAAGAAAGATAACCCCTAATGCAAAAGATCCCTGATCGCCCTGACTGGGCTCCACTACTGATCAACTGGAAACGAAACAACACAATGAACACGATCTTCTTCGAGCTCCTCCTTGACCTCGGTTGCGTCATCTGCACTGGTATCAACGGCACCTACAACTGGTTTTGGAAGTAATCTGTGAGTCACGGGGACTCGGCAATCTCACACCCTCGCGATCAAGACTATTTAAGCTTATGGGTAGGAAAGGTAGTGAGGTGGAGCTGCAACAAGCACTAGCATATATGCTGGCTAACTTACGCAAATGAGAGCAAGAAGAGAAGCAAAGCACGGTCGTGAACTAGAAGTGATCAAGAAGTGATCCTGAAACTACTTACGTTCAAGCATAACACAAGAACCGTGTTCACTTCCCGGACTCCGCTGAGAAGAGACCATCACGGCTACACACGCGGTTGATGCATTTTAATTAAGTTAAGTTTCAAGTTTTCTACAACCAGACATTAACAAATTCCCATCTGCCCATAACCGCAGGGACGGCTTTCGAAAGTTCAAAACCCTGCAGGGGTGTCCCAACTTAGCCCATCACAAGCTCTCACGGTCAACGAAGGATATTCCTTCTCCCAGGACGACCCAATCAGACTCGGAATCCCGGTTACAAGACATTTCGATAATGGTAAAACAAGACCAGAAAAGCCGCCCGATGCACCGACATCCTGATAGGAGCTGCACATATCTTGTTCTCAGGGAAACACCGGATGAGTGCTCCGTACAACTAAAACCAACCCTCAAGTTTCCCTGAGGTGGCGCTGCAAATGACTCTAGTTCGGACCAACACTTAGACAAGCATTGGCCCGGGGGGGGGGGGGTTAAAATAAACATGACCCTTGAGTCTGCAGAACCCAAGGGAAGGTGATAGGTTGTTAGTGCAAATGTAAAACCAAGGTTGGGCCTTGCTAGAGGAGTTTTATTCAAAGCAAACTGTCAAGGGGTTCCCATTATAACCCAACCGCGTAAGGAACGCAAAATCGAGGAACATAACACCGGTATGACAGAAACTAGGGCGGCAAGAGTGGAACAAAACACCAGGCATAAGGCCGAGCCTTCCACCCTTTACCAAGTATATAGATGCATTAAAGTAAACAATATATAATAATGATATCCCAACAAAATATCCAAGTTCCAACAAGGAACAAACTTCATCTTCACCTGCAACTAGCAACGCTATAATAGAGGCTGAGCAAAGCGGTAACATAGCCAAACAACGGTTTGCTAGGACAAGGTGGGTTAGAGGCTTGACATGGCAATATGGGAGGCATGATATGGCAAGTGGTAGGTATCGCAGAGCGAGCAACTAGCAAACAAAGATAGAAGTAATTTCAAGAGTATGGTCATCTTGCCTGCAAAGTTCTCAGAGAAGACGAAGGCTTGATCCTCGTAAGCGTACTTAACGGGTTCCTCGATCACGTACTCGTCTCCCGGCTCTACCCAAAGCAAGAGCACAAGCAAAGGAAACAACAATCAACCAGGGTGCAATGCGCAAACAACATGATGCAAAACATGGCATGATATGCGGGATGTGATATGCAATGCATATGCATGCTCTGGAAGGGAAAGATTGAACCAGGCCTCAACTTGGCAAACCAAGTGTTCCGCTAGAAAGATGAGTTGATTTCGGTCGAAATCGATATAAAGATCACCGGAATCGGATGCACGGTTTGCAAATGGCAAGCAAAACAATAATGGCACCATTCTGCGATTAACAACACAATGCCACCTAGAATGCAACAAGAAACTAAGCTACTGCACTCCAACATAGCAACAAAGCACATGGCAGTGATGTACCCAAGATGCTTGAAAAAAGTTGAACACTGAGCTACGGCTAAATCACACAATAGTAGGCTCAAACAAGCATGGCAAAAGTGCAAAAGATACCAGCTTCACAGACTTAGAGAAAATAACATGTCAGGATTTAACATCAGGAAGCAATGTTTAGAGCAAGATAACAACATGTTACAGGAACAAAACATATCAATCCAAGGCATGACATGAATCTACTCAAAGCATATAACAAAAGTCCCTTACTGACCATAAGCCAAAAAGGATCAGAAGATATGATGACACCCAAGTAAACATAGCAAGTTTCGTTAACAGATTCAGACTTAGCACAAAACTGGACATGGCATAAACAGAATTATGAAGGCCTCTTTGCGAGCTTGATTCACTCAACACAAGGCATTGCATGACAAACTAAGCATACTACCAGTAATAATACATGATGAAGAAGCTAACCAAGGCAAGAACAAGTTGATAGCATGCATGGATCAACTATAACAACCTTGGCAAAATTGATTAACACGTAAACAATCTGCCAGGAACATTTTATAGCAAAAGTAGAGCAAGATTGAGTCATGCTAGGGCACTCCATAAATGCAAACTGCGCCATGTATGGATAGAGAACAACCATATGCCCAAATCATACTTACCAAACATACTCAAAAGAGGCATGGATCTCTCTGTAGCAACATGAATACATGACATTGAAATAACAGCAGACAAAGACTCTGTGAAATTCTAAGTCTCTGAAAACATCAATATCACGAGAGCTACTTTGCATGCTTGTGCTAGTCACCATATTGATCACAAAAATACATGGCATACAACCCTGGAAAGATGGCATGGCATAGCCCAAAACACATGTAGATCTCAAGTCCATATGCAACACACAATAATCATGACAAAAATGACAAATGCTCATAAAGTGATAAGAATCAGGAACTAACATTTTATAGCACTCTCGCATCAAGAATTTGGGCATCAAGATGGACTCAAACAAGCATGATGCAATGGAACAAAATGAAGAGCACAACCAGATGAACATTTTGATATATCATGCATGCAAAAAGGAGCTATGGTGATGAAGTTATGGCATGATGAACAGAGGCATATATTATGAGGATTTGAGGACTTAGTTGTTTTTTGGAAAAAAACAGGCGGGCGCTAAATAGCTAAAGCATGCACCAGGCGAAGAATAGAGGAGGGCCGCTCACCAGATGGGCTCGGCCCAGAGAGGAGGAAGCAGGTGGGCTGGGTAAGTCGGGATGGGCCGGTCGCATGCGGGCAGGGCCCACATGGCCGGCGCGCCTGGTCGTCATCGTCCTCCTCGATCCAGAGGGGATCAAGGGAAGGTAGGGCGGCGCTGCCTTCGGGATCCGACGAGGCGAGGGAGATGGCGGCGTGCGGCGAGGTCGAGGACGAGCACATCCGGGGCAGGGACACCGGATCCAAGCGAGGGTGCGGGGAATGGAGCACGGTGGCGCGTAGGACGCCAACGGCGTGAGCTTCAAGCTCGGGCGGCCATGGATGCTCCCAGTGAAGACGGCGGTCGCCGGCGGGAGGCCAGGCGGCGGGGCACGAGGCTCTCAGGCGGGCGGCGCTCGGGCAAATGGGCCCGCGGGCTGCGGCGGCGGACGACTCGGGCCTAGGCGGGTCCGTGATGGGCTTCGGTGGGCCCGACGAAGTGGGGGAGGTGGAGAGGTGACGTGGCGGCTCTAGATAGGCAGCGGGCGGTGGCGGCGATGATGTGTCGCGACGGGATTGGCCGGAGCGACGTGGCGGCGGCGGTGGACGCGTCCGACAGCGGCGGACATGTCCGATGCCGCAGGGAGGAGTGGATCTAGGTTTAGACTGCGAAATTTCGGAGGGAGACACATATATGTAGGTAGAGGGAGCTAGGAGAGTCCAAATGAGGTGCGGTTTTTGGCCACGCGATCGTGATCGAACGACCGAGAGGATGGACGGGGTTTGGATGGGTTTTGGGCCACTTTGGAAGGGTGTTGGGCTGCAACACAAACGAGGCCTTTACGGTTCCTCGGTTAACCGTTGGAGTATCAAACGAACTCCAAATGGCACGAAATTTGACAGGCGGTCTACCGGTAGTGTACCAAGGCCGCTTGGCAAATCTCGGTCCATTCCGAGAAATTTTAACACCCGCTCACGAAAAGGGACAAAAGGAGGCGTCGGAGAACGTAGGAGTGCCGGATTGCAAAACGGACAACGGGGAAAATGCTCGGATGCATGAGATGAACACGTATGCAAATGCGATGCACATGATGACATGATGATAAATGCGTGACAAGCAAACAAATGACAGGGAAACAACAACGAATAACTGGAAGACACCTGGCGCAACGGTCTCGGGGCGTTACAAGATGTCATGCAAGTTCTTTTCCATAAGCACGTATGACTATATTCGGAATACATGCCTACATTACATTAATGAATTGGAGCTAGTTCTGTGTCACCCTAGGTTATGACTGTTACATGATAAACCGCATCCGGCATAATTCTCTATCACCAATCCATTGCCTACGAGCTTTCCATATATTGTTCTTCGCTAATTTACTTTTCCGTTGCTATTGTTACAATCACTACAAAATACCAAAAAACATTACTTTTGTTATCATTACCTTTTGCTACCGTTACCACTACTATCATATTACTTTGCTACTAAACACTTTGCTGCAGATATTAAGTTTCCAGGTGTGGTTGAATTGACAACTCAACTGCTAATACTTGAGAATATTCTTTGGCTCCCCTTGTGTCGAATCAATAAATTTGGGTTGAATACTCTACCCTCGAAAACTGTTGCGATCCCCTATACTTGTGGGTTATCAGTTATCAAGATCAACAAAAGGTTCTATCTCAACATCATTATAATTACTAGGTTGAGCATCAACATGAACATCATCATTAACCACTAGGTTCATGTTCATTGCTAGATTGTGTCTCAGCATTAGAAATAGAAATATCATTGGGATTCTCAGGTGTATCTATAGTAGGTTCACTAGAAGTATGCAAAGCCCTATCAATTTTCTTTTTCTTATTATTACCAGGACTAGGTGCATCAGTATCAATTCTGTGAGAATCTTGCTCAACTCTCTTAGGATTGTCTTCAGGATACAAAGGTTCCTGGGTCATTTTACCACCTCTAGTCATAACCCTAACAACATTATCATTATTCTTACTATTCAACTCATTAAGAAAATCATCTCATGCCTTAAGTACTTGTTCTACTTGAGTTGTAACCATGGAAGCATGTTTACTAATAAGCTTAAGATCATTAACAATTCTACTCATATAATCACCCAAGTGGTCAAGCATGTAAGCATTACGTTTCAATTCTACTAACATAAGCATTGAAGTTTTCTTGTTTGACAACAAAATTATCAAACTCATCCAAGCATTGACTAGCAGACTTATTATGAGGAATATCACCTTTATCGAATCTATAGAGAGAGTTTACCTCTACTACCTGTGTCGGGTTATCGACACCATGTATTTCTTCAATAAGCGGTAGATTCTTAATATCTTCAGCTTTAATGCCTTTTTCTTTCATAGCTTTCTTTGCCACTTTCATATCTTCAGGACTGAGAAATAGAATACCTCTTTTCTTTGGAATTAGCTTAGGAGTTTGTTCAGGAAGTGTCCAATCATTCTTATTACTCAATATATTATTCAATAGCAATTCAGCTTGCTCAACAGGATGATCCCTGAAAACATAACTATCACAACTATCCAGGTGGTCTCTGGAAGCATCGGTTAGTCCATTATAAAAGATATCAAGTATTTGTTTTTTCTTGAGAGGATGATCAGGCAAAGCATTAAGTAATTGGAGAAGCCTCCCCACGCTTGTGGGAGACTCTCTTCTTCAATTTGCACAAAGTTAAATATTTTCCTTAAGGCAGCTTGTTTTTATGAGTAGGAAAATATTTTTCAGAGAAGTAATAAATCATATCCTGGGGACTGCACACACAACCAGGAGCAAGAAAATTAAACCATAACTTAGCATCACCCTTTAACGAGAAAGGAAACAACTTAAGAATATAATAATAGTGATTTGTTTCCTCAAGAGAAAATAGGGTGGCTATATTATTCAATTTAGTAAGATGTGCCACAACAGTTTCAGATTCATAACCATGAAAAGGATCATATTCAACCAAAGTAATTAACTTAGGATCGATAGAGAATTCATAATCCTTGTCAGTAACAAAGATAGGTGAAGTAGCAAACTTAGGATCATATTGCATTCTAGCATCCAAAGATTTTTCTTTTAGCTTAGCTAACAGTTTCTTAAGATCATCTCTATCATTACAAGCAAAAAAGTCTCTAGAAGTTTCTTCATCCATAATATAGCCCTCAGGTACGACATGCAATTCATATCTAGGGGGAGAATCATAATCTTCAGTTTTAGTAATTTCATTCTCTCTAACCGTAGCAAGTTGTTCATCAAGAAATTCACCTGGTGGCACAATATTATCAAGCAAAGAAGTAGTATCATCATAAACATCATGTGTAGCAGAAGTGGCATCATCAATAACATGCGGCATATCAGAATCAATAGCAGGTATAGGTGTCACAAGCTTACATAAAACAGAAGGTGAATCAAGTGCAGAGCTAGATGGCAGTTCCTTACCTCCCCTCGTAGTTGAGGGTAAAATCTTGGTTCTTTGATCTTTCGGATTCCTCATAGTGATCAACAGATATAAATCCCAAGTGACTCAGAGAATAGAGCTATGCTCCCCGGCAACGGTGCCAGAAAAAGGTCTTGATAACCCACAAGTATAGGGGATTGCAACAGTTTTCGAGGGTAGAGTATTCAACCCAAATTTATTGATTCGACATAAGGGGAGCCAAAGAATATTCTCAAGTATTAGCAGCTGAGTTGTCAATTCGACCACACTTGAAAGACTTAATATCTGCAACAAAGTATTTAGTAGCAAAGTAGTATGGAAGTAACGGTAATGGTGGCAAAAGTAACAGTACCAGTTTTGTAGCAATCGTAATAGTGGCAACGAAAAAGTAACAAATAAAAAATCAATATGAAATGAACTCATAGGCAATGGAGCAATGATGGATAATTATGTCGGATGGCATTCATCATGCAACAGTTATAACATAGGGTGACACAGAACTAGCTCAATTCATCAGTATAATGTAGGCATGCATTCCAAATATAGTCATACGTGCTTATGGAAAAGAACTTGCATGACATCTTTTATCCTACCCTCCCGTGGCAATGGGGCCCTATTGGAAACTAAGGGATATTAAGGCCTCCTTTTAATAGAGTACCAGACCAAAGCATTAGCATTTAGTGAATACATGAACTCCTCAAACTACGGTCATCATCGGAAAGTGTCCCGACTATTGTCACTCCGGGGTTGCCGGATCATAACACGTAGTAGGTGACTATAACTTGCAAGATAGGATCAAGAACACAAAATATATTCATGAAAAGATAATAGGTTCAGATCTGAAATCATGACACTCAGGCCCTAGTGACAAGCATTAAGCATAGCAAAGTCATAGCAACATCAATCTTAGAACATAGTGGATACTAGGGATCAAACCCTAACAAAACTAACTCGATTACATGGTAAATCTCATCCAACCCATCACCGTCCAGCAAACCTATGATGGGATTACTCACGCACGGTGGTGAGCATCATGAAATTGGTGATGTAGGATGGTTGATGATGATGATGGCGACGATTTCCCCTCTCCGGAGCCCAAAACGGACTCCAGATCTGCCCTCCCAAGGAAGAACAGGAAGTGGCGGCGGCTCCATAACATAAAACACGATAAATCATTCTCTCTGATTTTTTGCTCCCCGAACATTAATATATGGAGTTGGAGTTGAGGTCGGTGGAGCTTCGTGGGACCTAGAAGACAGGGGGCGTGCCCAGGGGGTAGGGCATGCCCCCACCCTTGTGGACAGATGGTGGGTCCCCTCTGGTTGATTCTTTCGCCATATTTTTTATATATTACAAAAATATTCTCCATGGTTTTTCAGGTCATTCCGAGAACTTTTATTTCTGCACAAAAATAACACCGTGGCAATTCTGCTGAAAACAACATCAGTCCAGGTTAGTTCCATTCAAATCATGCAAATTAGAGTCCAAAACAAGGGCAAAAGAGTTTGGAAAAGTAGATACAATGGAGACACATCACTGATGCAGTTGTGTAATGGGTACCTGAGTGCTGAAGCTATATGATGTTGTACTCCGATATTATTTTTCTATTTGGATGATTAATGCTGCCGCTTTATTGCTTAACTGAAGCATGGCGCATATCCATTGTTGGTCTAACGCTCACAGTTCGAATAAATAATCCGTTTGGGATATTCGTTCCCAATTATTAATAATATCCCGTCTGTAATTAGATAGAGATTACATCAAAATTGGTCTCAAATTTGACAAAAAAGTACAATGCCACTTTGTATTGGTGTCCATATGAACAGTGCTAGTGATTTTAGTTGCAAAAATTAGATAGTGCTAGTGATTTTTAGCTGCATGTTTTGACAAATCACAGTGTTACAAGGTTGACAAATGGCAATGTTACTAGATAAACAAATGTCAATATTTCCAGTTTGACAAATGGCAACAGACCCAATATGACAGATGCAAATCTTACCCAATTGTTTCTACGTGGTTGCACATGGGTCATCCAAAACAACCATTTGCGTTGAAGGGATGCACAAATCCTGCACTGCGAATTTTCCCTTGACTTAAGGGGGAAAACCATAGCTCTCACTTTGCATACAGGCGTTCTATCTAAAACCATTGCGATCAAGAGCTGCACAAATCCTGCTCGGCACATTTTCCCTTGGCTTCCTGGGGAAGCTGTCGGTTTGCATATGGGTGTTCTAACTAAAATGTTTGCGATGAGTGTTTTATATTTAAAAACCATTGACGCTATTTTCAAAAGAAAATAGTTTGATAAGTCTGTACATTAAGAGAGAAAAATGCAAGTTCGTTCAAACCATATCTTTCATTCAGTCACACTACGAATTTATATTCATATGATCGAGAATTCGAGATATAGTATTAAACCCCCAAAAAACTATTTCCAGCGGCGGCGGAGGTGGCGTGCCGCGCCGTCGTTGTCGTTGTCGTCCTCCGGGATGCCGTTGTTGAAGTCTTCAAGGCAGTACACAATGTTCTTCACTTGTAAATCAAACATCCCGTCGTCACGCGATCGATGGACGGGGCGCGGGAGGACGACAACTAGCGCCGCTGAGAGTTAGCGGTCGACGGCAGCGTCCCATGCCACCGAGGGGGGCATGCGCACGAGCACGGGCGCGGCGGGTGTAGCCAAACACATGGGGACCGGTGACGCGGTGGGTGGAGGGGCGCACACGGGCACGGGCACGGGCGCAGCGTGTGCAGCCAAACGCACGGGGACCGGCGCCACGATGGGTGGAGGGGTGCGTACGCGCACGGGCACTGGCGCTGGCATGTACACGAGCTCACGCGGGTCTGCGGAGACCTCGCTGATGCTCGCGGCTTCCAGCTCTGTGATAGTGCTCGGCGACCAACCCATCAATGCTACGGGGATGGTCGCTGGCGCGGCCACAGGGATGGGAGCTGGGACGGGAGTAGGTGCAGCAACCGTCGCGGCCAGCTCGTTCAGGGCCATGTCCATGAGGCCCCATTCCTCGTTATTTTCTATCTCCTCCGGCTCGGAGTCGACTTCACCAAACTTGAAGACTAGTGGCAGATGATCATTCTTCTCCATGACGTTGGTGGAGGTCTGCAGGAGGGAGGGGAATGGGAAGCGAACAGTAAGGCCGCCCGTATTAAACAGTGGCTGGGGCGCCATCAATGGAGAGGAAGGCAGGCGGCCGTGGAAGTCAAAGGGCTCGCTTCTTAGTGAACCTGCGCAGCGTACAACTCGCACGCTTCACGGTGGGCCTGCGCATTGGAGGACAGCTTGCATGCCTCTCGGTCAGCCTGCGCACCGGACTCCGCTCGCACACCTCTCGTTCAGTCAAGCAGCTGTCCGCACGACACCTCCTATAGCCATTAAAATGAAGACACATGGCGTCACATGAATGGCTAACAGAACACACACGATTTGAATTGTACAAACGTTTGAGATATTAAAGTGGCAGCTACTTTTTTGAAATGCCTTTGTTGGCTGTTATTCGAGTGCGCCTTCTCTAAAAATGGACACGAAAAATACCACAACATGTTGGGTGGAATTCCATGATAGCATGCCAAGTTTCATGAATTTCAGACAAGTTTTGAATTTACTAGAATTTAAAAACAAAGTATCTCAATGTTTTGCCGGCAATCAACAGTGCCCTGGTGTTTGAAATTCATTTCCATTTCTTGCATGGGACCTAAGCATGCACCCCAAGGAGACATATTTGATTTTTCAACCAATTTATATGCACTGGAGCATGTGCATGTAGTTCAAATTTGAATTATGCACATAAAATGCCTAGAAAACCCGGTTAATGTATAAAAATGTCCAAAGGAACCCCCCAAAATCCCAAAATTTAACACAACACTCATGTTTTTCTATGTCGACACTATAAATTTTTTGAAAGCAATAAGAGGCAGCGGATATCGTTTCATCCCCAAAGGTGGGACGTTCCCTATAGAAACCATCAGGCTTGTTGTGAGAAGTTCTGGTTTGTGAGAAACTTATACCAAACCTGCCCCAAGTGGGACAAATTTTTTTCCACGCATGTTGATGCCGCTCCATGCTAGCATACTAAGTTTCATGAATTTCAGACGAGTTTTGGATTTACTAGAATTTAAGAGCCAGGTATCTCAATGTTTGCGGCCGAGTGACGGTGGCAGGGTGTTTGACATTCATTCCCATTTCTTGCATGGGACCTAATCATGCAACCAAGGACATAGATTCAAATTTTTAACCAATTTATATGTGTTAGAGCATGTGCATGTAGTTCAAATTTGAATTATGCACATAAATGCATTGAAAACTCAATTAATGCATAAAAATGTCCAAACGAACCCCGAAAAATCCCAAAAATTGACACAACACTCCTGTTGTTCTATGTTGACACGAGAAACTTTTTGAAACCAATAAGAGGCAATGTATATTGTTTCATCCCCAAAGGTGGGACGTTCCCTACCAAAACCATGAGGCTTGTTGTGAGAAGCTCTGGTTTGTGAGAAGCATATCCCCAAACCTGCCCCAAATGGAACAAAACATTTACCATGGCATGTTGATGCCGCTCCATGATAGCATGCCAAGTTTCATGAATTTCAGACGAGCTTTGATTTACTAGAATTTAAAAACTAGGTATCTCAATGTTTGCGGCCGAGTGACGGTGGCAGGGTGTTTGACATTCATTCTCATTTCTTGCATGGGACCTAAGCATGAAACCAAGGACACATATTTGAATTTTCAACTAATTTATATGCATTAGAGCATGTGCCTATAGTTCAAATTTGAATTATGCACATGAATGCATATAAAACTCAGTTAATGTATAAAAATGTCCATGCGAACCCCGAAAAATTCCAAAAATTGACACAACACTCGTGTTGTTCTATGTTGACACGAGAAACATTTTGAAAGTAAGAAGAGGCAACAGATATCGTTTCGTCCCCCAAGGTGGCACGTACCCTACCGAAACCATCAGGCTTGTTGTGAGAGAAGCTCTGGTTTGCGATAAGCTTATACCCACACCTGCCCCAAAATGGGACAATATTTTTAGCACGGGATCTCGCTGCCGTTCCATGATATCATGTCAAGTTTCATGAATTTCAGATGAGTTTTCGATTTACTAGAATTTTAAAACCATGTATCTCAATGTTAGTGGCCGTGCGACAGTGTCAAGGTGTTTGGCATTCGTTCTCATTTCTTGCGTGTGACCTAATCTAGCAACCAAGGACAAACATTTGATTTTGCAAACCATATTTATGGACGGGAGCATGTGTGTGTAGTTCAATTTTGAATTATGCACATAAATACCTAGAAAACTCAACTAACGTATAAAAATGTCCAAACGATCCCCGAAAAAAATCCAAAATTTAACACGACGCTCTTGTTGTTCTATGTTGACATCAGGAAAAAAATTGAAAGGAAGAAAAGGCGACGAATATTGTTTTGTCCACAAAGGTGACACGTTTCCTTAACGGAACCACGAGGCTTCTTGTGAGAAGCTCTGGTTTGTGAGAAGCTTATACGACAACCTGCCCCAAATGGGACTATTTATTACCCCAGCACGTTGATGCCATTCCATTATAGCATGCCAAGGTTGATGAATTTCAGATGGGTTTTGGATTTACTAGAATTACAAAAGCAAGTACCTCAACATTTGCTGGAGAGCCACGGTGTCGTGGTGTTCGAAATTCATCCCCATTTCTTGCATGGGACATAACAATAAACCCATGGACACATATATGATTTTACAACCCATGTTCGTGCACCAGAGCATGTGCATGTGCTTTAATTTTGAATTGTGCACCTGAAATGGCTAGAAAACTAATTTAATGTATAAAATTTCCAAACGAACCCTAAATAGTTCCATTTTTACGACACACATATAGTTGCATGTTCACTGCAGATTAAAGGTCTAACAATTCAAACACCGTCCATTGCCGCTATCACCGTTTATGTAATTCAAATCAAGATGAAAAATCAAGTAGATCCCACATAGTTTATCATCACCAACCATGTGAGATGCAGTACAAAATATCCTGGAGCACCTTCAGTGTATAGTACGCCTATGGCTTATGCGAGAAGGTGCATTGGCTACAGTCTACAGCTGGCATGTCAAGCACAGTAGCTCGCTCCCCAAATATTGTCGGATTTAGGGTTCTGACAAAACCCTTGAGGTTCGAACACTAGGGTGCACATGAAGATCTCCCCCCTCTCTAGCTCGCACACTCAACGATCTCACGGCCTAGCTTGACGGACCCAAAGAACACGAGACACAAGATTTATACTGGTTCGGGCCACCATTGTGGTATAATACCCTACTCCAGTGTGGTGTGGTGGATTGCCTCTTGGCCTGAGGATGGACAGCTACAAGGGAAGAACAGCCCCCTGTGGAGAGGTGTTCTTGTGCTTAGTGAACTGGTGTGAGGCTAAGGATGGAATGGCTCCGATCCAAGATGAGGTCGATCCCCCTAGCTATGGTGGTGGCTAGTCCTATTTATAGAGGCCCTGGTCCTCTTCCCAAATATTGAGCGGGAAGGGATCCCACAACGGCCAATTTGAAGGGAGACAACTAGTACAAGTTATCCTGACAAAAGTAGTCTTCGCCTGCCAAAGGCTCTGGTGGTGACGCCGTCTTGGGCTCCACGGTGACCTCTGTCTGGCCGTCCTGTTGGTCTTGGTATTGTTGCAGTGATATGGAAACCTTTGCCTGATGCCTTGGAACTCCTCGCCTGCGCTTGCCCCCTTAGCACCAAAGAGGAAACGAGGCCCGCCTGGCGCCCGCCTGGTCTTTGTGACGCCCCGATTTGACCGTACACTAATCATACACGCAAACGTGTACGATCAAGATCAGGGACTCACGGGAAGATATCACAACACAACTCTACAAATAAAATAAGTCATACAAGCATCATATTACAAGCCAGGGGCCTCGAGGGCTCGAATACAAGAGCTCGATCATAGACGAGTCAGTGGAAGCAACAATATCTGAGTACAACCATAAGTTAAACAAGTTTGCCTTAAGAAGGCTAGCACAAACTGGGATACAGATCGAAAGAGGCGCATGCCTCCTGCCTGGGATCCTCCTAAACTATTCATGGTCGTCATCAGCAGGTTGCACGTAGTAGTAGGCACCTCCTGAGTAGTAGTAGTAGTCGTCATCAATGGTGGCGTCTGGCTCCTGGGCTCCAAAGTCTGGTCGCAGCAATCGAGTATAGAAAGGGGGAAAAGAGGAAGCAAAGCAACCGTGAGTACTCATCCAAAGTACTCGCAAGCAAGGAGCTACACTACATATGTATGCATTGGTATCAAATGGAATAAGGGTATCATATGTGGACTGAACTGCAGAATCCCGGAATAAGAGGGCGATAGCTAGTCCTATCGAAGACTACGCTTCTGGTAACCTCCATCCTGCAGCAGAAGAAGAGAGTAGATGGTAAGTTCACCAAGTAGCATTGTGTAGCATAAACCTAACCGATGATCCTCCCCTCGTCGCCCTGTGAGAGAGCGATCACTGGTTGTATCTGGCAGTTGGAAGGGTATGTTTTATTAAGTATCCAGTTCTAGTTGTCATAAGGTCAAGGTACAACTCCAAGTCATCCTGTTACCGAAGATCACAACTATCGAATAGATTAACTTCCCTGCAGGGGTGCACCACATAACCCAACACGCTCGATCCCATTTGGCCGGACACACTTTCCTGGGTCATGCCCGGCCTTGGAAGATCAACACGTCGCATCCCTATCTAGGCACAATAGAGAGGTCAGCACGCCGGTCTAAATCCTATGGCGCAGGGGTCTGGGCCCATCGCCCTTTGCACACCTGCACGTTGCGAACGCGGCCGGAAGCAGAGCTAGCCTAGCAGGCGTTCCAGTCCAATCCGGCGCGCGCCGCTCAGTCGCTGACGTCACGAAGGCTTCGACTGGTACCACGACGTCGAGTGCCCATAACTGTCCCCACGTAGATGGTTAGTGTGTATAGGCCAGTAGCCAGACTCAGATCAAATACTAAGATCTCATTAAACGTGTTATCTTGAAATAACCGTGAACGCCGACCAGGGCCAGGCCCACCTCTCTCCTAGGTGGTCTCAACCTACCCTATCGCTTCGCCACAAAGATCCACTCAGAGGGCCATCGGGACAACCGTCCTTTCGGACCCAATCCGTGAATCACTCGTGGGTACTCCTACGAGCCGACCCGTCTTTGGTCACCACAAGTATCATATATTATGTATAGGTATATACCCGTGATCAACTCCTGAGTGATCACGGCCCGATAGTATAGCATGGCAGACGGACAAGAATGTATGGCCATTGATGATAAACTAGCATCCTATACTAAGCATTAGGATTGCAGGTAAAGGTAACAACAGTAGTAGCAAGGACAGGCTATGCATCAGGATAGGATTAACGGAAAGCAGCAACATGCAACACTACTCTAATGCAAGCAGTATAGAGAGTAGAGTAGGCGATATCTGGTGATCAAGGGGGGGGGGCTTGCCTGGTTGCTCTGGCAAGAAAGAGGGGTCGTCAACACCATAGTCGTACTGGGTAGCAGTGGCGTCGGTCTCGGTGTCTAGCGAGAGAAGAGGGGGAAGAAACAATAAATATTAAGCAAACAGATGCATAGCGATGCATGACATGACAAGTAGCAGTGCTAGGGGTGCCCTAACGCGGTATGAGGTGGTACCGGTGAAGGGGGAAAACATCCGGGAAAATATCCATGGTGTTTCGCATTTTCGGACAAATGAACCGGAGGGGAAAGTTGCATGCTCGCTATGCTAGGGATGCGTGGTGGACGAACGAGCTGCGTATCCGGATTCATCTCGTCATTCTGAACAACTTTCATGTAGAAAACATTTTCATCCGAGTTACGGTTTAGTTCCTATGAATTATCAAAGTTTTAAACAATTTGAAATTATTATAATTCGAAATAAAAAAACATATTACTTTTGTCACCTAGTACTACTATAGTTAGAGTCTATTACACGTGGGCCAGAGGGGTGCTGACTCAGCAGTCAACAGTCAAAGTGTTGACTATTGACTAGTCAAAACTGGGCAGTGGGGCCCAAGTGTCATATGGACAATTTTATCAGATTTTTATTACTTTTAGTAGTTAGAGGGGGGTCCACCAGTCAGAGTCACATTTTAATAAAAACTAATCTAACAGTTTTAGTTAGCTAGGGGGGGTAGTGTAAAGGGGGATTAGTGTGTGTGTGTGTGGGGGGGGGGGTAGCCCCTAATTAGAACAGGGGGCCACTGGGTAGTGGCTGAGCCGGCCACGGCTGGGCTCCCCTGGCCGGCACGCACGGCACAGGAGGTGCCGGCGGCCTCAGCGCCCAACACAGGGGGCGGCAGGGCAGGGTGAGACCCCGGCCAGCAGCGGCCTCGGCGGAAGCGGCTCGGCGTCCGGCGAGTGGAGGCAGGCGCGACGGCGACGGGGTGTGGGCGGCGGGGTACCAACGAGGCGCCAGGCGCATAGGTGGGCGTGGGTTGCGGGCGCGGGGCGAGCGCGGGACAGGAGGTGCGGCCTGGGCGCGACGGGACGACTGCAGGGGCGCGGCGGCGGTAGCAGTAGGGATGAGCGGGAGGTGGGCTGCCGGCGCGGCAGAGGGCGGTCCAAGGCGTGCGGGAGCACGGCGGTGGGCGCGCGAGGATGCAGGTGACCGCGGGCGCCAGCTGCAGTTGGCCGGGTCGAGGCCTCGAGCGCGAGCGCTGGAAAGTGCGGGCAGTGGCAGGAAAGAAGGCAGCGGGCGAGGGCGCGGTGTGGCGCCGGATGTCCCATGGTGTGCCGGAGGGGGGTTGGCCAGCAAGCGCGGCGGCGGCGGCACAGGAACGACAACAGCGGCGAGGCCAACTACGGGCACGGGGCTGCGTGGGCGGGCGCGGGGCATGGCTTGGCGCAGGTGGGCACGCGCGTGAGGGGACAGCAGGTGAGGCTCGCGGCGCGTGCAGACACGACGCGCACGGGGCTCCACGCAACGGAGTCGGGCCGCTTCGGGAACTACAGGGCTAGCAGCAGTAGCAAATCGACGGGGAAACATGGGGGAAAGTGAAGAGGTGCTCACCGAGGAGCGTAAGGAAAGCTCGTTGACGATTTAGGAGCTGCAGGAGCGGTGAATCGACGACGGACAGTTTTTCTGGCCGGCGGAGGAAGGAGGCGATGGATCTGGCGAGGCGGTGGAGCTCGGCTCGATCTGGTGGATGTAGATGACGTGGTCGATGACCCGGGAGCAAACGGACATGTTCTTATGCGCCGGGGAGGACGGAGGGTGCACGGGTGACGGCAACCATGGCGACGATGACTGCAGTGCTCGGGCACGAGCGAATCTGGGAGGGGGAGAGGCAAACAAGGGAAAGGAGGAGCTAGGGTTGGCAGGGGGGTTCGGGGCGTCTGTCTTAACCACCTAGGGGGGCCGTGGGATGCCCGGCACGTCGGCACCAGTGGCCATGGTGGCCGGATTGCTGCCACGATCCTCCTCCCGTGAACAGGAGGAAGGGGATGGCGCCACTGGTGGGCTGGACCTCCCCTGAATACTTGAGGCCCAGGTGCCCATTGTGTTTTCTTTTCTTTTATTTTTACTTTCTGTTTTATTTACAGGTTGGTATTTTCTTTTAGTAGCAAAAGATTTTAGTTGTAGTTGAAACTTGGCACATAAATACCAGGTTCTATCCTACAGCCACACAAAAAGTTTGGACCCAAATGGGACTTGTTCAAATATTCTTAAAATTGAATGGCCAAGTAGTTTGCATGCGGGACCACTTAATAAATCTCTAGGTATTACTAGGAGAGTCAAATATTGTTGGTTTTCAACATAAGAATGATTAATGGAATCTTAAGAATAGGGTGAACATTTTAGTTTTACTGTTCGAAAACTTCTGTTGTTTGCCTTTAATTAAAATTTGGATTTGAATCGTTTTGAACTAACGCGAGTTTATCAACAGTAACCGAGGTGACATGGCATCATTAGCAGAGGTTTATTGTAGCTTAATTATCCGGGCGTCACAATTCTCCTCCACTACCAGAAATCTCGTCCCTAGATTTAGGACCGGGAGTAAGGGGGAAAGGGTCTGGTTAGGTAATTCTAACGAATCTCCTCGGTCTTGGTTGCTTTTCTCGAAGAGGTCAATCCATTACGTTGATGTCTTCATTTCTCTAGTTAGGCCATCATGATGAAGTAGGCATCCTTTCTTTGGGGTCTCCGTCGTACTTACGAAAGAATAAGGGGGTATACCGGAAGAATGGACCTCTGAAAGGTAGACAATCTGGTAGCTAACATCGGGTGACACCCCCGATTCAATCGTACACTAATCATACACGCAAACGTGTACGATCAAGATCAGGGACTCACGAGAAGATATCACAACACAACTCTACAAATAAAATAAGTCATACAAGCATCATATTACAAGCCATGGGCCTCGAGGGCTCGAATACAAGAGCTCGATCATAGACGAGTCAGCGGAAGCAACAATATCTGAGTACAGACATAAGTTAAACAAGTTTGCCTTAAGAAGGCTAGCACAAACTGGGATACAGATCGAAAGAGGCGTAGGCCTCCTGCCTGGGATCCTCCTAAACTACTCCTGGTCGTCGCCAGCGGGCTGCACTTAGTAGTAGGCACCTCCAGTGTAGTAGGAGTCGTCGCCAACGGTGGCGTCTGGCTCCTGGGCTCCATCGTCTGGTCGCAGCAATTGGGTATCAAAAGGGGAAAAGAGGGGAGCAAAGCAACCGTGAGTACTCATCCAAAGTACTCGCAAGCAAGGAGCTACACTACATATGTATGCATTGGTATCAAATGGAATAAGGGTATCATATGTGGACTGAACTGCAGAATGCCGGAATAAGAGGGGGATAGCTTGTCCTATCGAAGACTACACTTTTGGCCACCTCCATCTTGCAGCATGTAGAAGAGAGCAGAAGGTAAGTTCACCAAGTAGCATCGTGTAGCATAAACCTACCCGGCGATCCTCTCCTCGTCGCCCTGTTAGAGAGCGACCACCGGGTTGTATCTGGCACTTGGAAGCGTGTGTTTTATTAAGTATCCGGTTCTAGTTGTCATAAGGTCAAGGTACAACTCCAAGTCGTCCTATTACCGAAGATCACGGCTATTCGAATAGATTAACTTCCCTGCAGGGGTGCACCACATAACCCAACACGCTCGATCCCATTTGGCCGGACACACTTTCCTGGGTCATGCCCAGAGATCAACATGTCGCAGCCCTACCTAGGCACAACAGAGAGGTCAGCACGTCGGTCTAAATCTTATGGCGCAGGGGTCTGGGCCCATCGCCCATTGCACACCTGCACGTTGCGAGGGCGGCCGAAGAGCAGACCTAGCAACCTCCATTACAAAGGAAGTTGCATTACGCGGTCCAACCCGGCGCGCGCCGCTCAGTCGCTGATGTCACGAAGGCTTCGGCTAATACCAGGACATCGAGTGCCCATAACTGTCCCCGCGTAGATGGTTAGTGCGTATAGGCCAGTGGCCAGACTCGGATCAAATACCAAGATCTCGTTAAACATGTTATCTTGAAATAACCGCGAACGCCGACTAGGGCCAGGCCCACCTCTCTCCTAGGTGGTCTCAACCTGCCCTGTCGCTTCGCCACAAAGATCCACACAAAGGGCCGTTGGGACAAAGGTCCTCTTAGCCCCCAATCCGTGAATCGCCCGCGGGTGCTCCACGAGCCGACCCGACTTTAGTCACCACTTGTATCATGTATAAAGTATGTAGGATATACCCGTGATCACCTCCCGAGTGATCACGGCCCGATAGTATAGCATGGCAGACGGATAAGAATGTAGGGCCACTAATGATAAACTAGCATCCTATACTAGGCATTTAGGATTGCAGGTAATGTATCAACAACTGTAGCAACAATGACAGGCTATGCAACAGAATAGGATTAACCGAAAGCAGTAACATGCTACATTACTCTAATGCAAGCAGTAGAGAGAATAATAGGCGATATCTGGTGATCAAGGGGGGGGGGGGTTGCCTAGTTGCTCTGGCAAGAAGGAGGAGTCGCGGTCGATGTAGTCGATCACGGGGGTATCGGCAACGGTCTCGGGGTCTACCGGAAAAAGTAACGGAGGGGGGAACACAATAAATAACAGAGCAATCAATGCATCACAAATCATAACATGGCAATACGTAGTGCTAGGGGTGACCTAATGCAGTAGTAGGCGATACCGGCGAAGGGGAAACATCCGAGAAAGTATTCCCGGTGTTTCGCGTTTTCGGACAAACGAACCGAAGGGGGATTGTTGCATGTTCGCTATGCTAGGGATGTGTGGCGGACGAACGGGATGCATATTCGGATTCATCTCGTCGTTCTGAGAAACTTTCATATATAAATTATTTTCATCCGAGTTACAGTTATTTTTCTATGATTTTTCAAAGTTTTTAAAGATTTTCTAGAACTGTTTAAATCGAATTGAAGGCAGAATGTGTATTTGTTTCCTAGTGTTACCCTAGCATATGTGTATGACAGTGGGACCCGAGGGGCCGGTCAATCATTTTACTTTGACTGGTCAAAAGGTGAGGTATGGCCCAGATGTCATTGGCATATAAATTAAATTAGTGTCTAGATTAGAATAGGGCCACATGTCATAGGCTATTAGGCTAATCTAGCACTAAACTGATACTAACTTTTCTTTTTTGAGACAAACTGGTTATTAACTAAATAACATAATCAATCCTAGGACTAATCTAGCTAATTAAATTAGACCTAACTAGTTTTGGGCCGGACGCACACATACTCACACACACGTGTACTTACACAACACACTTACACACAACACGCTACATACACACACAACACACTCACACACACCATGGCCATGGCCACCAGCAGCAATCGGCGCTGGCAGCACAGTGGCAAAAGCAGCGCATCTTAGTAGCAGGAGTAGCTAAGCAGAGTAGTAGCAGCCTAGCAAGCACCAGCGATAGCAGGCAGCAGCATCAATAGAGCAACGACAGGAGCACCGGCGAGCAAAAACAGTAGCAAGGAGCAGCGACAGCAGCAGCAGAACAGCGGCGGCAGCGGCAAGTGCGTGTGGGGGTAGCGCGGGAGGCGGCGCACGCACGACGATGCAGGGGCGCGGCGGGGGGCAGGGGCGCGAGCACGGTTGGTTGGCCAGGAGCAGGCGCGTGCGTACACAGGAGCTCGAGCGCGACCATGGACGACGACGGCTTAGCTCGGGGACGGCGGCAAACGACGATGAATCGAAGGAAAAAAAGGGGGGGGATCGGTAGAAGATCTCACCACGGAGCTTGTGGACGTGATTAGAGAGCGCGGGAGTGGTCGGATGCGTCGCGCTCGTCGACGAACGGTGGCGGCCGTGACGAATAACCGCCTAGATCCCGAGCGCACAGCGCGGCCCAGCTCGAATCAGCGGAGGTTGGTGAAGGAGTCGTCGACGAGGGAGCTCCTGGGCATCTTCCCGTGCGTCGGGAAGCCTGTGGCCGCGATGGTGACTATGGCGCGACGACGGAAGCTTCGGCTCCTCTTCCGGATCGAGTGCGAGGGGGAAAAGAGGGAACTGGGGGTCTAGGGTTTGTCCTCGGGCTTGGAGGTGGCCTTGTACACCTTGGGGGCTCGCCGGATGGTCGACACGGCGGCCATGGAGGCGTGGATGTGCGCCACGCACAGGTCTCTGTCTCCTGTACAGAGGAAGATGGAGAAGGCTGTGGTGGGCTTGGGCTGCGCTACTATAGCACCAGGCTTCTAGTGCACAATGTGCACTTGGCCCATTTTCCTTTTTCCTGTTTTCTTCGTTATTAATTCGCTATTGTTTTCTACTTAAATGCCAAAGCAATTAAATTTTAGTTCAACTTGATATTTGGTACATAATTAGTAGGCAATATTTTGAGACCACACACAAGGGTTCACATCATTTGGAAAAGTATAAATATTCGCTTCTTTTGAAAAGGCCAATTTAAACGCTTTTGGAGCACTTATTAATTTTCTAGGAATTTATTTGTAAGTCAAACCAAGTTGATTTCAACATGACATTGATCAGGAAATTTTATAGAACATTGTGAACATTTTAGTTTTTCAGATTGAAGAAATATTTTATTTGACTTTATTATAATTTTGAAATTGGCTTTGATTTTTACCAAGTGGCAATTTGGTTTAGATAAATTTGATGACATGTCACCATTAGTGGGAGATTACTGTAGCATGATTCTCGGGTTGTTACAAATCTCCTCCACTACAAGAAATCTCATCTCGAGATTTTAGAGGTGGAGTAAGGGGGAAAGTCCTGGTTACGAAATTCTAACGAGTCTTCTGGGTCTTGGTTGCTCTTATCGAAGAGATCGATCCATTACATTGATGTCTTCATTCCACTGCTTCAGGTCATCATGGTGAAGTCGTCCTTTTCTTCGGGAACTCCAACGTACTTATGAATAGGTAAGGGGAAACTCGGCTACGACAGAATGCTTAGGAGGGAAACAATCTGGGGTTAACCCATGAATGAGCATAAGATTATCTCTCGAGTTGAACATATAAAATACATCGAGAGTAAGGTACGAAGGTACAATAAGAGGTTCCAAGCGGATAGATAGTTGCTCGAAGTCTGAACCAGAGTGAGAAAGGGGTTCAGAGCAGCGAGAGTAAGTATTGCGTCTGATACCAGAATTGAGCACTAGGAAGGTGGTACGTGAATTAAATACGAAGCCAAGCCTGAGGAATAACCATTAAAAACATCGTTGAACAGGAGAGTCAGGTTTCGATCCTGTGGAACTGTGGGTTATGGGCCCACCATGTGGGTTAAAAGTAGGAGCGGTGACATCTTGCACAGTCATGATAGCAATGCATGTCAGAGAGTAGCATGTTAGTTATGTCGGCAACAACGTCGGTACCAAGGGCGAGGGACGAAGAGAACCATTTTCCTGCTCGTTGAAACGAGGCAGACCAATAGGCAAAGTTCTTGTCCATCGGTGGTTACCGGAATGTCATCAACAATAGTAACAGGTTCTTGCTGACAGAATTGTACACCGAGGTGTTTACATAAGCAGGAGAATATTGCTGCTTAGATCATATAGATCACAAGAAAGGTTCAAACAAACAATGGAAAGTAAAATACAATTATCATATTAAACAGAACAATGGAAAGGAAAATGTGTTAAAACAAATATTTCAGGGGTATATCCTTCCCAAGGACAAGCAGAGCATGATATCCATGACAGGATATAATGTAGAAAACCCTTTAGGTAAGGGGAGAAAAATTTCATGAAATTAACCATACAACGGTGTTTGGACAATAGAGCAAGAAACATTTAGCACTGGGCTCCAAATGTTCTTGTGAAAATCAGAGTACCACAGACATGCTTCGAGATAGCATTGCATGGTCTTCAATCAAAGGTCAATCTCTGGATACACGAAGGGATTCATCATTAAGCCAAGGAGAGGATGAGGAGGTGGTTGATGGACTCAGCGATAATTCAACGAGGTATCCAAAAAGATGAATTTCCACGGTTATGTGAACAAGGAGATAACATTTGTCGGATCAAATGATATAATGATGTATGCTCAAGGAAAAACATACACAATTAAACATTAGTGGAAAAGGGTGCCCAAAGTAGGGCCTTAGGTAGCATGATCAAATGTTAGAATGGCGATTCAGTGATCAATAGTCTAAGAATGAACGTTCGACCATTAACTTCAAAGCAATAGGGTTGCTAGAAGGGCAGAATCCAAACAGCACCGTTCAGCTGTTGGTATCCCGGTTAGATCCAACATGGGGACCAAGAAAGAAAGGTGATGGTGATAAGTATTGCCTGTATCAAGAATTCTCAGGAGGTGGTGAAATTCTCACGACATTCTTGACATAAAAGATGGTAATACTCCAAGGTAACAAAGAATAATTGCTGGATAGCAGGGGTCTCCAGGTATAACACAAAACACGAACAAGTTTGTGTTGGAGGGAAAGCAATAATGTTGTCGGTTATAACACAAATCATCGAGGGACAAGGATGGTTACTTGTCATCATCCATTTGGTTAATATTCTGGAAGGAATCAAAATGTTGTTTGACGACCACGACAAATTTTGTCGAGAGGCTCCACGAAGATGTAATCGATCGGCGATGACATCAAGTCAAAGGAATGATGAAGCGAAAGGTTATTGGAACCATGGGTACGACACAACTCGAAATCAAGCTTGTTGTTCAAGGCAAAATGATATGATGAGGAAAATCGACGTAATCTTAGCTCATCGTCGAAAATTGTGCTCCGGAAAGAAGGACCAAGTAGCACAGTTAAAATGTAGCACGATAAGGATATAGCCAATCAGGATAGGAATGAATTGAAGGATTATTAAACACATACACAATGAAAATTACTTAGAGTTATTGTATCAGAGCTCAGAATCGATTCACTTATCGATGTTCTTGATTGACGACAACCCAGAACCCATGAAAAATTGGAACCAGTGAGAAATAATAGCTGATGAAGACTCATAATATGCAACACAGTTCTTAGATATTCTCGAGATACCAGAGGGTAATACTCGACAGTAGATCAAGGTAGAGGTTGGACTGGTGCAATGATCTGCACAAGACAAGTACTTCAACTTGTCCGATAAATGGTATTAATGAGAAAATATGGCCGGAACCATGATTGCAAAGGACCAATTCACAGATATCAAATGATATTAAATCAAGGAAATAGTTATTATTACAAGAGGCTTCCATGATAGGATCTACATCGTGTCCATGGGCATGAACACAAAGGTTCAAGGTCGACTCCCACTTCCTCAATGCATAACCTTCCATTCACTTCTCGCTTTTTGAAAAGGACATTAGTTGTTGATAGTTTTACCCAGTGCAATACCAGATAAGTATGACATGTGAAATTTTTTAGGATCACACAGATTAAGGAAGGCATAGGTTCAACCCATCGGGGCATCGTAGAAACATATACCACAAACTTCAGGAGCGAATAACTCAAGCTCGGGAGCAAAGCATGGTTGACAAAAGCAGGGGATACAATTTACCAAAGGCATTATGTATCCGAGGAAAGCCCCACAAGTTTATTAAATATGAAGGACATTGTCGGACAAAATCCAACAAAGGAACCGATGGTCCACAAGGGATCCGATGTGAGTATCAGTACTCAACCAGAGGAAGAAGAATGCACGGGCATCGTATTATAGAACATTTGAATAATCCGAGGCTTAGATAACAAAGGAATTAAGATTTCCCAAACAAAGGATCAGAAGCAGATGCTCTGATCAAGGTTGGATAGACCAGATGCACAATTGACGACAAATAGTTTGGTCGAGAACCAGCTCATGTTCAAAAATGACGTATGTGCCAGAAAGATAACTTAGAAGGGTTGACAGATGATTGTGTGCATTCGCAGACATGTTGAATCAATAGGATCAAAATGACGGTGTCAAAAGATAGTAGTGAATATTGCTAGTGATATGGGAGCATCCATAATGTAAGCATACAAGTATTTGCAGAGCAATAGTTTGAAGAGGATGCTCAGAAGGTCGGATAGTATTTCAGAGTATCTTATGAAGCATACGAACAACTAGGGATGAACATATACTCAATAAGTGCGAGGAATTTTCAATAGGGGTATTCATGTGGCACAGAACTGCAAGGCAGTAAGCTTAAAGGATTTTCGGAAGAACGGAGAGCAATTTAGGGCATCTTGTAATAACAAGAGCAACTGAGGATGAAGGTATGAACGGCAATTGTAGGTAGTTATCCATAAGGGTATATCGATGGTAGGGGATTGTAAAGTCGATGGGCTCAAGGGTCTCGGGAAAACCTCGGAGAGTATCTTCGGAATCTTCTAGTGCAGCAAGCGATCATCTAGAGTGTGGGGCTCTCCGGGAGAAAGTCTTTCGAGAACCTAAAGTTAGTCTTTTTAGCAAAATCATTTAACCCGGATAGGGGAGAGGTTAGAGTCTCAGAGTAAAGATCGAGGAGTAAAAGATCCTAATACCACCCAATGGCAACGTGGGGCCGTAAGCCACATAGTCATGTTAGTAAAAGTTTTGCAATGACTAGACTCAACTTCGGCTAAGGAGTTTGAAAGGGGGATTCCTACAGGCAGTCGGCTCTGATACCAACTTGTGACGCCCCCGATTCAATCGTACACTAATCATACACGCAAACATGTAGGATCAAGATCAGGGACTCACGGGAAGATATCACAACACAACTCTACAAATAAAATAAGTCATACAAGCATCATATTACAAGCCATGAGCCTCGAGGGCTCGAATACAAGAGCTCGATCATAGACAAGTCAACGGAAGCAACAATATCTGAGTACAAACATAAGTTAAACAAGTTTGCCTTAAGAAGGCTAGCACAAACTGGGATACAGATCAAAAGAGGCGTAGGCCTCCTGCCTGGGATCCTCCTAAACTACTCCTGGTCGTCGCCAGCGGGCTGCACATAGTAGTAGGCACCTCCAGTGTAGTAGGAGTCGTCGTCGACGGTGGCGTCTGGCTCCTGGGCTCCATCGTCTGGTCGTAGCAATCGGGTATCGAAAGGGGAAAAGAGGGGAGCAAAGCAACCGTGAGTACTCATCCAAAGTACTCGCAAGCAAGGAGCTACACTACATATGTATGCATTGGTATCAAATGGAATAACGGTATCATATGTGGACTGAACTGCAGAATGCTGGAATTAGAGGGGGATAGCTAGTCCTATCGAAGACTACACTTCTGGCCACCTCCATCTTGCAGCATGTAGAAGAGAGCAGAAGGTAAGTTCACCAAGTAGCATCGTGTAGCATAAACCTACCCAAAGATCCTCTCCTCGTCGCCCTGTTAGAGAGCGACCACCGGGTTGTATCTGGCATTGGAAGGGTGTGTTTTATTAAGTATCCGGTTCTAGTTGTCATAAGGTCAAGGTACAACTCCAAGTCGTCCTCTTACTGAAGATCACGGCTATTCGAATAGATTAACTTCCCTGCAGGGGTGCACCACATAACCCAACATGCTCGATCCCATTTGGCCGGACACACTTTCCTGGGTCATTCCCGGCCTCGGAAGATCAACACGTTGCAGCCCTACCTAGGCACAACAAAGAGGTCAGCACACTGGTCTAAATCCTATGGCGCAGGGGTCTGGGCCCATCGCCCATTGCACACCTGCACGTTGCGAGGGCGGCCGGAAAGCAGACCTAGCAACCTCCATTACAAAGGAAGTTGCGTTACGCGGTCCAACCCGGCGCGCGCCGCTCAGTCGCCGACGTCACGAAGGCTTCGGCTGATACCACGACGTCGAGTGCCCATAACTGTCCCCGCGTAGATGGTTAGTGCGTATAGGCCAGTGGCCAGACTCGGATCAAATACTAAGATCTCGTTAAACGTGTTATCTTGAAATAACCGCGAACGCCGACTAGGGCCAGGCCCACCTCTCTCCTAGGTGGTCTCAACCTGCCCTGTCGCTTCGCCACAAAGATCCACACAGAGGGACGTTGGGACAAAGGTCCTTTCAGCCCCCAATCCGTGAATCACTCGCGGGTGCTCCACGAGCCGACCCGACTTTAGTCACCACCTGTATCATGTATAAAGTATGTAGTATATACCCGTGATGACCTCCTGAGTGATCACGGCCCGATAGTATAGCATGGCAGACGGACAAGAATGTAGGGCCACTGATGATAAACTAGCATCCTATACTAGGCATTTAGGATTGCAGGTAAGGTATCAACAACTGTAGCAACAATGACAGGCTATGCAACAGAATAGGATTAACCGAAAGCAGTAACATGCTACACTACTCTAATGCAAGCAGTAGAGAGAAGAATAGGCGATATCTGGTGATCAAGGGGGGGGCTTGCCTAGTTGCTCTAGCAAGAAGGAGGAGTCGCGGTCGATGTAGTCGATCACGGGGGTATCGGCAATAGTCTCGGGGTCTACCGGAAAAAGTAACGGAGGGGGGAACACCATAAATAACAGAGCAATCAAAGCATCACAAAGCATAACATGGCAATACATAGTGCTAGGGGTGACCTAACGCAGTAGTAGGCGATACCGGCGAAGGAGGAAACATCCGAGAAAGTATTCCCGGTGTTTCGCGTTTTCGGACAAACAAACCGAAGGGGGATTGTTGCATGTTCGCTATGCTAGGGACGTGTGGCGGACGAACGGGCTGCGTATTCGGATTCATCTCGTCGTTCTGAGAAACTTTCATAGATAATTTATTTTCATCCGAGTTACAGTTATTTTTCTATGATTTTTCAAAATTTTTAAAGATTTTCTAGAACTGTTTAAATCGAATTGAAGGCAGAATGTGCATTTGTTTCCTAGTGTTACCCTAGCATATGTGTATGACAGTGGGACCCGAGGGGCTGGTCAATCATTTTACTTTGACTGGTCAAAAGGTGAGGTATGGCCCACATGTCATAGGCATCTAAATTAAATTAGTGTCTAGATTAGAATAGGGCCACATGTCATAGGCTATTAGGCTAATCTAGCACTAAACTGATACTAACTTTTCTTTTTTGAGACAAACTGATTATTAACTAAACAACATAATTAATCCTAGGACTAATCTAGCTAATTAAATTAGACCTAACTAGTTTTGGGTCGGACGCACACATACTCACACACACGTGCACTCACACAACACACTTACACACACCATGCTGCATACACACACAACACACTCACACACACCATGGCCATGGCCACCAGCAGCAATCGGCGCAAGCAGCACAACGGCAAAAGCAGAGCATCTTAGTAGCAGGAGTAGCTAAGCAGAGTAGTAGCAGCCTAGCAAGCACCAGCGATAGCAGGCAGCAGCATTAATAGAGCAACGACAGGAGCACCGGCGAGCAAAAACAGTAGCAAGGAGCGGCGACAGCAGCAGCAGAACAGCGGCGGCAGCGGCAAGTGCGCATGGGGGTAGCGCGGGCGGCGGCGCATGCACGACGATGCAGGGGCGCGGCGGGGCGCAGGGGCGCGAGCACGGTTTGTTGGCCAGGAGCAGGCGCGTGCGTACACAGGAGCTCGAGCGCGACCATGGACGACGACGGCCGAGCTCGGGGACGGCGGCAAACGACGATGAATCGAAGGAAAAAAGGGGGGAGTCGGTAGAAGATCTCACCACGGAGCTCGTGGACGTGATTAGAGAGCGCGGGAGTGGTCGGATGCGTCGCGCTCGTCGACGAACAGTGGCGGCCGTGGTGAAAAACCGGCTAGATCCCGAGCGCACAGCGCGGCCCAGCTCGAATCAGCGGAGGTAGGTGAAGGAGTCGTCGACGAGGGAGCTCCTGGGCATCTTCCCGTGCGTCGGGGAGGCCTGTGGCCACGATGGTGACTATGGTGCGACGACGGAAGCTTTGGCTCCTCTTCCGGATCGAGTGCGAGGGGGAAAAGAGGGAACTGGGGGTCTAGGGTTTGTCCTCGGGCTTGGAGGTGGCCTTATACACCTCAGGGGTTCGCCGGATGGTCGACACGGCGGCCATGGAGGCGTGGATGTGCGCCACGCACAGGTCTCTGTCTCCTGTACAGAGGAAGATGGAGAAGGTTGTGGTGGGCTTGGGCTGCGCTACTATTGCACCAGGCTTCTAGTGCACAGTGTGCACTTGGCCCATTTTCCTTTTTCCTGTTTTCTTCTTTATTAATTCGTTATTGTTTTCTACTTAAATGCCAAAGAAATTAAATTTTAGTTCAACTTGATATTTGGTACATAATTAGTAGGCAATATTTTGAGACCACACACAAGGTTTCACGTCATTTGGAAAAGTATAAATATTCGCTTCTTTTGAAAAGGCCAATTTAAACGCTTTTGGACCACTTATTAATTTTCTAGGAATTTATTTGTAAGTCAAACCAAGTTGATTTCAACATGACATTGATCAGGGAAATTTTATAGAACACTGTGAACATTTTAGTTTTTCAGATTGAAGAAATATTTTATTTGACTTTATTATAATTTTGAAATTGGCTTTGATTTTTATCAAGTGGCAATTTGGTTTAGATAAATTTGATGACATGTCACCATTAGTGGGAGATTACTGTAGCATGATTCTCGGGGTGTTACATCGGGGAAGGTGGCGGAAAGTAACTTTTGAACTGAAACTTAAGAAAATATCGAGAGTAAAGTAAGGAGGTACCATGAGAAGTTTCAAGCAGGTAGGCAATCGTTCGATGCCTGAAACAAAGTGTGAAAGGGGTCCAGAGCAACGGGAATAAGTATTGCGTCTGATACTAGAATAGATTACTAGGATAGTGACCCCGTGAATTACATACGAAGTCAAGCGCGAGGAATAACTTTGGAAACCGGGGGTGTACAGGAGAGTCAGGTTTCGATCCTGTGGAACTATGGGTTATGGGCCCACCATGTGGGATAAAAGTAGGAGGAGCGGTGACATCTTGCATGCTCATGATAGAAAGGCATGTCAGAGGGTAGCCTGTCGATTATGTCGGCAACGACGTCGATACCAAGGGCGAGGGATGAAGTGAACCATTTTCCTGCTCGTTGAACGAGGCGGACCAATAGGCAAAGTTCTCGTCCATCGGTGTTACCGAAATGTCATCAACAATTGTAACAGGGTCTTGCTGACAGAGTTGTACACCGAGGTGTTTACATAAGCAGGAGAATAATACTGCTTAGATTATATAGTCCTCAAGAAAGGTTAAACCAAACAA
The DNA here is from genome assembly GCF_018294505.1 of Triticum aestivum. Classification (NCBI taxonomy): domain Eukaryota; kingdom Viridiplantae; phylum Streptophyta; class Magnoliopsida; order Poales; family Poaceae; genus Triticum; species Triticum aestivum. Next base: position 308,389,103 of record NC_057812.1, read on the forward strand.
TGAAAAGGAAAATACGATTATCAGATTAAACAGAACAATGGAAAGGAAAATGTGTTTAAACACATATTTCAAGGGTATATCCTTCCCAAGGACAAGTAGAGCATGATATCCATGTCAGGATATAATGTAGAAAACTCCTTAGGTAGGGGAGAGAATTTTCATGACATTACCCATACAACGTTGTTTGGATAATTGAGCAGGAAACATTTAGCACTGGGCTTCAAATGTTCCTGTTAAAAATCGAAGCACCATAGACATGCTTCGAGATAGGATTGACATGGTCTTCCAGCAAAGGTCGGGCTTTGGATACACAAAGGATCCATCAGGAACAACTTATAAAATAAGTCTTTCGATTTCCTCATGGAAGAATCGCTAAGCTTGCTAAAAAGGAAACTATAACAATAGGTCCTCCGGCCAGGTGTGCTGGGCATGACATCATTTTACCGGGTCATATAAAGACCAATGTTATGACTCTTGGAAAACATCCCAACCATCATATCTGACCGAGATTCAGATCTGGTTGGTGTCAGGATACCACAGACTCAGGATGCCTGAGAAAGAAAAGGTGCAACGCAATTGACAAGATGACATTATAAGATTCTCGGGCAATGAACTATGGAAGCAAGTTCTGAAACAAGAGTTCATCATTAAAACCAATGAGAGGATGAAAAGGTGGCTGATGGACTCAACAACAATTCATCGAGGTTTCCAAAAAGATGGATTTCCACAATTACATGAACAAGGACATAACATTTGCCAGATCAATGATATAATGATGTATGCTCGAGGATAACAAACACAATTAACATTGGTTGAAGGGTGCACCCGAAATATGGGCTCAGGTAGCAGAATCAATGTTAGAATGGTGATTCAATAATCAATGGCCCAAGGATGTAATGTTGACCATCAACTCCAAAGCAATAGGGTTGATAGAAGGACAGAATCCAAACAGCACTGTTCACCTATTGGTATCCCGGTTAGAAACAACACAAGAAAGAATGGTGATGGTGAGAAGTATTACTATATCAAGAATTAATAGTGGAGGTAATTCCCTTAATATTCTTGACATAACAGATGGTAATACTCCAAGATAGAATCATAATATAATTTGGATAGAAAGGAAACTACACGAAACATGAACAAGTTTTGTGTCGGAGGGAATGCGGGAATGTTGTCGATGTTAATACAAATCACCAAGGGGGCAAGGATGGTGTTACACATCCTGAATTTGATTGATATCCTGGAAGAGCTCAAAATGTTGATGATGATCACGACAATTTTGTCGAGAGGCTCCACAAAGAAGCAATCGAACAACGACTGCTCAAGTAGAAGGACTGATGCAGCAAAAGATTATTGGAACTACGGATACAACACCAACTAGAAATCAAGCTTGCCGTTCGAGGTGAAACGATAAGACAAGGAAGATCGACATAAGCTTAGCTCATCATGGAAAGTTGTGCTCCGGGAAGAAGGACCAGGTAGCACAGTTAAAAGTTTGCACGATAATGATATAGCTGATAAGGCTGGGAATGACTTGAAGGATTATTAAACTCGTAAGCAACAAGAATTACTTAGAGTTATTGAATCGGAGTGCAGAACCAGTTCACATATTGGTGTTCTCGGTTGACGACAACCCAAAACCCAGAAAAATTTGAATCGGTGAGAAATAATAGTTAATGAAGAACCCATAAGAAGTTATGTAGTTCCATGACATTATCAAGATATCATAGTGTAATACTTGACAGTAGATCAAAGTAAAGGTTGGACAGGTGCAATGATCTGCACAAGACAAGTACTTCAACTTGTCCGAGAAATGGTATTAAGGAGAAAATATGGTCGGAACCATGATTGCAAAGGACCAAACATAGATACAGGACGAACTTATAACAAGGGGATTATTGTCATTTACAAGAAGCTTCGATGAAAAGTTCCACATCGGGCCCATGGGCATGAACGCAAAGGCTCAAGGTCGACTCCCACTTCTTCAATGCATAACCTTTCATTTTACTTCTCGCTTTTGATGAGGCTGTAGTGTAGAAATTTTATCTGGCATGACAATAGTAGAGTATGACCCGTAGTAGCTTCCGGGTTCACACAGATTAGAAAAGGCATAGGTCCAACCCATCAGGGCCTCTTAGGAACATATACCACAAACTTCAGTAGTAATTTATACAAGGTCGAAAGTAGAGCATGCTTGAGAAAGCAGAGGATATAATTTACCAAAGGCATTATGTATCCGGGGAAGAACTCACAAGGTGATCGAATATGAAGGACATTGTCAGATGATATTTCAACAAAGGATCCAACGGTCCATACCGAAGCTGATGCGAGTATCGGCACACAACCAGAGGAAGAAACAATGCGAAGGCATTGGATTATAGAAGCAACTAGCTAATTCAAAGCTCACATGTAAAGGAATTATGATTTCCAAATCAAAGGATCAGAAGCAAACGCTCTGATTAAGGATGGATAGGTTGAGTAAGCTTAGGGGTAAAATCGACAACAATTTGATTGGTCGAGATTCAACTCATGTTTAAAATGACGTCTGAGTCGGAAGGATGAATTCTAGGATCTGATTCAGGATTGCGAGCATTCACAACATTTTGAATCAACGGACTCAAAATGATAATGACAAGGGATGCCAATATGATTACGAGACTTATGGGATTAACCATAATGCCAGCAAGCAAGAATTTCAAGAGCAATACGCTCCTAAGGATTTTAGGAAGATCGAATAGTATTTCGAAGATTGGTGACATACATGAATCAACTGAGGAGGAGTGGATACTCGGTAAGGGAGAGAAATTATCCGTAGGGATATTCATGTGGCAAGAACAACAAGGCAGTAGGCACAAAGTATTCTCGGAACATTAGAGAGAATTTCGGGGTATCTTGTAATAACAAGATCAACTGGGAATAAAAGTAAGAACGACAGGTGTAAGTATTTATCCATAGGGATGTTTCGGTGGTAGGTAATTGCAAAAGCGACAGGCACTAGGTCTCGAGAGAATATCGGAGAGTATCTTTGAATTCTTCTGGTTCACGGAGCAATCATATGGAGTGAGGGGTTCTCCGGGAGGAAGCAGTAACGAGATCCTAAAGTTAGATTTTAGTAAATTCAGTAAACCCGAATAGAAAAGAGATTAGAGTCCCGGAGTAAAGGTCAAGGAGTAAAAGATCCTAATACCACCCAAATGGCGACGTGGGCCCGTAAGACACACAACCATGTTAGTAAAAAGTTCTGTAATGTCTAGACTCGACTTCGGCCAAGGAATGTGGAAGGGGGATTCCTACAGGCAGTCGGCTCTGATACCAACTTGTGACGCCCCCGATTTGACCGTACACTAATCATACACGCAAACGTGTACGATCAAGATCAGGGACTCACGGGAAGATATCACAACACAACTCTACAAATAAAATAAGTCATACAAGCATCATATTATAAGCCAGGGACCTCGAGGGCTCAAATACAAGAGCTCGATCATAGACGAGTCAGCGGAAGCAACAATATTTGAGTACAGACATAAGTTAAACAAGTTTGCCTTAATAAGGCTAGCACAAACTGGGATACAGATCGAAAGAGGAGCATGCCTCCTGCCTGGGATCCTCCTAAACTACTCATGGTCGTCGTCAGCGGGTTGCACGTAGTAGTAGGAACCTCCCGAGTAGTAGTAGTAGTCGTCATCAACGGTGGCGTCTGGCTCCTGGGCTCCAATGTCTGGTCGCAGCAATCAAGTATAGAAAGGGGAAAAGAGGGAGCAAAGCAACCGTGAGTACTCATCCAAAGTACTCGCAAGCAAGGAGCTACACTACATATGTATGCATTGGTATCAAATGGAATAAGGGTATCATATGTGGACTAAACTGCAGAATGACGGAATAAGAGGGGGATAGCTAGTCCTATCAAGGACTACGCTTCTGGTAACCTCCATCTTGCAGCAGAAGAAGAGAGTAGATGGTAAGTTCACCAAGTAGCATCGTGTAGCATAAACCTAACCGATGATCCTCCCCTCGTCGCCCTGTGAGAGAGAGATCACCGGTTATATCTGGCACTTGGAAGGGTATGTTTTATTAAGTATCCGGTTTTAGTTGTCATAAGGTCAAGGTACAACTCCAAGTCGTCCTGTTACCGAAGATCACGACTATTCGAATAGATTAACTTCCCTGCAGGGGTGCACCACATAACCCAACACGCTCGATCCCATTTGGCCGGACACACTTTCCTGGGTCATGCCCGGCCTCGGAAGATCAACACGTCGCATCCCTATCTAGGCACAATAGAGAGGTCAGCACGCCGGTCTAAATCCTATGGCGCAGGGGTCTGGGCCCATCGCCCTTTGCACACCTGCATATTGGGAACGCGGCCGTAAGCAGACCTAGCCTAGCAGGCGTTCCAGTCCAGTCCGGCGCGCGCCGCTCAGTCGCTGACATCACGAAGGCTTCAACTGATACCACGACGTCGAGTGCCCATAACTATCCCGGCGTAGATGGTTAGTGCGTATAGGCCAATAGCCAGACTCAGATCAAATACCAAGATCTCGTTAAACGTGTTATCTTGAAATAACCGCGAACGCCGACCAGGGCCAGGCCCACGTCTCTGCTAGGTGGTCTCAACCTACCCTGTCGCTTCGCCACAAAGATCCACTCAGAGGGCCGTCGGGACAACCGTCTTTTTGGACCCAATCCGTGAATCACTCGCGGGTACTCCTACGAGCCGACCCGTCTTCGGTCACCACAAGTATCATATATTATGTATAGGTATATACCCGTGATCAACTCCCGAGTGATCACGGCCTGATAGTATAGCATGGCAGACGGACAAGAATGTATGTCCATTGATGATAAACTAGCATCCTATACTAAGCATTAGGATTGCAGGTAAAGGTAACAACAGTAGTAGCAAGGACATGCTATGCATCAGGATAGGATTAACGGAAAGCAGCAACATGCAACACTACTCTAATGCAAGCAGTATAGAGAGTATAGTAGGCGATATCTGGTGATCAAGGGGGGGGCATGCGTGGTTGCTCTGGCAAGAAAGAGGGGTCGTCAACACCATAGTCGTACTGGGTAGCAGTGGCGTCGGTCTCGGTGTCTAGCGAGAGAAGAGGGGGAAGAAACAATAAAAATTACGCAAACAGATGCATAGCGATGCATGACATGACAAGTAGCGGTGCTAGGGGTGCCCTAACGCGGTATGAGGTGGTACCGGTGAAGGGGGAAAACATCCGGGAGATTATCCCCGGTGTTTCGCGTTTTTGGACAAATGAACCGGAGGGGGAAAGTTGCGTGCTCGCTATGCTAGGGATGTGTGGTGGACGAACGGGCTGCGTATCCGGATACATCTCGTCGTTCTGAGCAACTTTCATGTAGAAAACATTTTCATTCGAGTTACGGTTTAGTTCCTATGAATTATCAAAGTTTTAAAAAATTTGAAATTATTATAATTCAAAATAAAAAAACATATTACTTTTGTCACCTAGTACTACTCTAGTTAGAGTCTATTACACGTGGGGCCAGAGGGGTGCTGACTCAGCAGTCAACAGTCAAAGTGTTGACTGTTGACTAGTCAAAACTGGGCAGTGGGGCCCAAGTGTCATAGGGACAATTTTATCAGAGTTTTATTAATTTTAATAGTTAGAGGGGGGGGTCCACCAGTCAGAGTCACATTTTAATAAAAACTAATCTAACAATTTTAGTTAGCTAGGGGGGTTAGTGCAAAGGGGGATTAGTGGGGGGGGGGGGGGGTTAGCCCCTAATAAGAACAGGGGGCCACTGGGTAGTGGTTGAGCCGGCCAAGGCTGGGCTCCCCTGGCCGGCACGCATGGCACAGGAGGCGCCGGCGGCCTCAGCGCCCAACACAGGGGGCGGCAGGGCAGGGTGAGGCCCCGGCCAGCAGCGGCCTCGGCGGAAGCGGCTCGGCGTCCGGCGAGTGGAGGCAGGCGCGGCGGCAACAGGGTGCGGGGCGGCGGGCACCAACGAGGCGCCAGGCCCATAGGCGGGCGCAGGTTGCGGGCGCGGGGCGAGCGCGGGACAGGAGGTGCGGCCTGGGCGCGACGGGACGTCTGCAGAGGCGCGACGGCGGTAGCAGCAGGGATGAGCGGGAGGTGGGCTGCGGGCGCGGCAGAGGGAGGTCCAAGGCATGCGGGAGCACGGCGGTGGGCGCGCGAGGATGCAGGTGACCGCGGGCGCCAGCGGCAGTTGGCCGGGTCGAGGCCTCGAGCGCGAGCGCTGGAAAGTGCGGGCAGCGGCAGGGAAGAAGGCAGCGGGCGAGGGCGCGGTGTGGCGCTGGATGTCCCATGGTGTGCCAGAGCGGGGTTGGCCAGCAAGCCAAGCGGCAGCACAGGAACGACAATAGCGGCGAGGCCAACTACAGGCACAGGACTGCGTGGGCGGGCGCGGGGCATGGCTTGGCGCTGGTGGGCGCGCGCTCGAGGGGACAGTAGGTGAGGCTCGCGGGGCACGCAGACGCGACGCGCATGGGGCTCCACACAACGGAGTCGGGCCGCTTCGGGCACTACAAAGCTAGAAGCAGTAGCAAATCGACGGGAAACATGGGGGAAAGTGACAAGGTGCTCACCGAGGAGCGTAAGGAAAGTTCGTTAACGGTTTAGGAGCTGCAGGAGCGGTGAATCGATGACAGACAGTTTTGCTGGCCGGCGGAGGAAGGAGGCGACGGATCTGGCGAGGCGGTGGAGCTCGGCTCAATCTGGTGGTTGTAGATGACGTGGTCGAGGACCCGGGGGCAAACGGACATGTTCTCATGCGCCGGGGAGGACGGAGGGTGCACGGGTGACGGCGACCATGGCGACGATGACGGCAGTGCTCGGGCACGAGCGAATCTGGGAGGGGGAGAGGCAAACAAGTGAAAGGAGGAGCTGGGGTTGGCAGGGGGGTTCGGGGCGTCCGTTTTAACCACCTAGGGGGCCGTGGGATGCCCGGCACATCGGCACCAGTGGCCATGGTGGCCGGATTGCTGCCACGATCCCCCTCCCGTGAACTGGAGGAAGGGGATGGCGCCACTGGTGGGCTGGGCTCCCCTGAATACTTGAGGCCTAGGTGCCCATTGCGTTTTCTTTTCTTTTATTTTTACTTTATATTTTATTTATAGGTTGGTATTTTCTTTTAGTAGCAAAAGATTTTAGTTGTAGTTGAAACTTGGCACATAAATACCAAGTTCTATCCTTGTCAGGACCCCGACTCGATGCCACATCGATCTAGCATGTAACACCTCATATCGCTTTGCGGCCTCACGCACGGTATCCCCACGGGTGTCGCCTTACCTTTGCCCAGGACCGTTTGCGCATTTTGGCACACGTATATGATGGTGTCGCTAGCATCCATATGATAAAGAGCCCGGGCTGACATGGCTAGTCGTAAATTCAAAGTGGCACTAACTTACAGGGACATGCATTCATGACCCAGCATCGAATGTGTCGGTCATCAGCGAGTGAATCCAGGCTGTAGCACTGGGCTAACAGGACTCCGGTGAACCGGGCTGTAGCGGGCTAGCAGGACTCCGGTATTCATCGCGTGACATTTCCCCGAAGGGACAGACACAGGATCGAAGAAGGACACATGCCGGCCAGCCTAAGTGTTCCGGAGCAGTAGCAAGCTACCAGGGCTCAGTGGAAGCACTAGGAGACATTTCCCGGTAAGAGAGACTACTAGGAATAAACAACTAGACAGTCAGATCCCACACATAGCAATACACATTACACGTACGCATAACATGCAAGTATGTGCTGTACAACATGGCATCACAGCATAACTCAACAACTCATATAGATAAAGGCTCAGAAGAGCCGTCATAGCAATTATTGCAAACAGGGGTCACAAGACCCATCATACAGAGCATTCAAGCAACAAGCGGAAGCATTACATGTCTGGGTACAGACATCTACAAATGAAAAAGGCTGAAGAGCCTGACTATCTACAACATCCGATCAAGATCGTAGCTGAGGTACTAGCTACTAGTCGAAGTCCATGAGAACCCTAGTAAGACCGAAGTCTCCGCTGCAAAAACATAAATAAAGCAACATGAGTACAAAGGTACTCAGCAAGACTTACATCAGATCCTATCATACATGCATCTGTATCAAGGGGTAATGTGGGGTTTAGTTGCAGCAAGCCAGCTTTGACTCTGTGGCTATCCTGTTCTACGACTACCAGAAACTCTTGAGGTGAAACAACGAACACGAGTCCACTAATCACCACACAATACACTACTGTGGATTCATCCCCGTCTCCCTACGAGAAGGCCATCCATAGCACTCACACTTGTCTTGAGCATTTTATAGTATCCACTTCAAGTTGTCTATGTACCATGTAAGCATCCAAGAAGTCCATAACCGCGGACCCGGGTATTCGAATAGATCATGTTAACCCTGCAGGGGTGTACTTCTTCACACACGCTCTCGCCACTTACCGCCATGTACACGTCATGTATCTCGGCAACCTTCAAGCGGAAGCCTGGCGAGGGTGTCGGCCACGACCTGACTAACCACACAAGACTCTAGTCCAGGTTTATCGCCTATTCGGGTTCCATCCGCAAGGAGATCCGGCCGGGGTGTCGCTCACGGCCCCAAACGATGTGAGCAGGGTTCCCGAGCCCACCAACCGGGTGCCACTCGGTACACCGTGCCACGTGTGCCTAGTCTGTCCCAAGCCCACCCTGACGGGTGCCACCTGGTAGAAAAATAGCACTACCTACAAACACCAGAAATTAGTTGCGACTCCTGGACAGAGATCAAGTCGGTTAATAAGTCGAGAGGGCTTGGAGCGCCCGGAGCCCAATGTGTGGTAGTATCGGGTCATTGGACGACATACATAGAACTCGGTGCTTAAGGACGGTTCCAGTGAGACAACCCACCATGTACTCCTACACGGCCTCTCACCGCTACCTTTACCAAATCGTGTTCACATACTTCACTCTCAGCATCAGAACATATCGTAACACTCCAATTCATTCCCAATGAACCAGACCTGACACAACTCTAAGCAATAGCAGGCATAGCATGGTAGGAACACAACAATGGCTTCAATCAACTCCTACACATGCTAGTGGGTTTCAACTATTTACTGTGGCAATGACAGGTCATGCAGAGGAATGGGTTCAACTACCGCAGCACAAAGTAGCAGATGAATCGTTGTTGTCCTAATGCAATAACTGAGAGCAGGAGCGAGAGAGTAGGGTTTTATCGAAATGAACAAGGGGGTTGCTTGCCTGGTAAATCAACAAGGGAGGCACTGCTTCACAGACAGGTACTCTGGAACGTCTCCGGAGTAGGACCTATCGAGAAGGAACGGTGCCGGCAATCAATACACAATCATATGCAACAATATGATGCATGAGCATGGCATGTAGATGTGATGCTGTTTGAGCTAATGCAACTAGTAAACATTTGGTTTGAAGTCCATTTGAACCAAAGGTTCAAATGCATTTCTAAATTAAGTCTCTTATATATGCCCTAATGTGTTTTCCCATATTCAGCATGTATAAGTTGGTTTTTCATGCATGAAACTAGTACAGATGGAAAGGTTGCATTTTTCTGATAATTTTTCATATGTAAATTATTTTAATCTGAGCTACGGTTGAATTTCTATGAATTTTTGAAGTTTAAATGATTTTCTGGATTTTCTGAATTATTTTAAATCCAGAAATCATATTATTGCGTCAGCATGACGTCATTACTACGTCAGCGGTCAACTGGCCTGGTCCGGGTCAAACCTGACGTGTGGGATCCACACGTCAGTGACACTGGGGTTAACCCCGAGTCAAACCCCGGGTTGATTAGCTTTGACTAATCCCTGGGCCCACTGGTCAGCGTCAGTAGGTGGGGATTAGTGCCTAATTGGCAAAACCACGTCAGCCCGCCGGAGTTCTGGCCGGCGGCGACCATTAGCGCGGCGGCGACTCGCCGGACTTGCGCTGCAGGCGGCGTTTGGTCGCGCGAAGACCACCGGGGCGTAGCCCGTCGTCATCCGCAACCAGGGGAGCTGATGGGGGGCTGCGGGGGCGCCGGAGCTCGCCGGAGCGAAGCTCGGGGCGGCCGCCGGAGTTCGGGCGCGAGCGGGATCGGGCTGCAGGGCATGGCAGGGGCTGCGGGCGGAGGCGTTGGCCTTCTGGGAGGCTACTGAGCGCGGTGGCCGGTGCAGGCACGGGCTGCGGTGGCTCTGGCCACGACGGCGAGGGGCTGCGGCGGCGATGGCTTCGGCCATGGTGGGGAACGGGGCTACGGCGCGGAAACGAGGGGGAGAAGAGAGGGGAAACAGGAAGAAGCTCACGGCGATCACGCAGAGCAGCACAGCGGGGTCGGGGAAGACCTGGTGATGGCGAATCGACGGCGGCGGACGGCGGAGCCCGAGGAGGAAGACGAGGGCGATAGCGGCGATGGAGGCCGTCCGGAGGTGCGTGGCTCGACGAGGAGCTTCAGGGCGAGGGGGCGGAGCTTCCGCGTGTGTCGGGGAGGCGAGGGGAGGTCGGTTGCGATGGCTATGGCGAACGGCGGCGGCGGTGGTTCTCGGGTGAGAGAGAGAGAGCAGGGGGAGAGGAGGAGGGCGAGGGAGAGGGAGTGAGAGCGGTGCGGGGCAGCGCGTGGCGACGTTCCGGACGTCCAGGCGTCGAGGGGGAGGACAGGCAGGCAGGTGCCGTGGCGGCACGGCGATGCGCACGCGCCGGCCACACGCCCCTGGCCTCCTGGCGGGAGGTGGAGGACGACTGGCGTCGGCCAGTCAGCTGGGCCGAGCTACTGGGCCGATCGGGTAAGTGGCCCAGGTAAGTTTCTCCCCCCTATTCTGTTTTCTTTTCTAATTTTCTGACATTTGTTTGATTTAATAAATATATTAAATCATTTAATTTTATTATGCCAATTTTTGCAGGAGCTAGATATATTATTCCAGAGCTCTTTTATAATTGGCATAATTTTTGGACCATATTTCATATATATAGAAATATATTTCCAATGCAAATATTTATCGAATTAATCCAAATGGCCAAAATAAATGTCCATGAGCTCCTAAAATTATTGTTTTGATTTTTATCTCTGACCAATATTTTTAGAGGGCATCATGAGCATTTTCTTGGACCCTTTTGGAGAAATTTTTATTTGGGTCATTTTCAAAAATGATTCTGAGGGTTCCACCAATCCTCATTTCAAATTTAAAAGAAATTTAAATATGATGCACAAATGGCTAACTAGCCTAGGTCATACCAGACTAGGGATGTGACAATCCTACAGCCACACAAAAAGTTTGGACCCAAATGGGACTTGTTCAAATATTCTTAAAATTGAATGGCCAAGTAGTTTGCATGCCGGACGACTTAATAAATCTCTAGGTATTACTAGGTGAGTCAAATATTGTTGGTTTTCAACATAACAATGATTAATGGAATCTTAAGAATAGGGTGAACATTTTAGTTTTACTGTTCGAAAACTTTTGTTGTTTGCCTTTAATTAAAATTTGGATTTGAATCATTTTTAACTAACGCGAGTTTATCAACAGTAACTGAGGTGACATGGCATCATTAGCAGAGGTTTATTGTAGCTTAATTATCCGGGCGTCTCAGTCTTGATCGTCATGTCTTACGTCATTGGAACCTCGTGAGGTTTGCCTTGCCTTGATCTCTCCGCCCCTCGCGAGCCAGCCTGGTGAGGCCGCCCCTGAGGAGGTCTTGCGTCGTCCGCCTCGCGAGGCTTGGCCCCTCGCTAGGGTCTTGGGTGTTTGCTGGTGAAGATGGGCCGTACGGGGCCACTGGAGGAGCCACGCCACGGGCCGTAGGCAGGCAAGTCTGGGGACCCCCATTTCCAAAATGCCGATAGTAGCCCCCGGGCCCAAGGCACACAGGGCCATGGCTTCGAGGCGAATCCAAAGGGCAAGTGTGGAGCACCGCGGGCCCCAACAGCCTGCGGCCTTGGTTGACGCGTGGCGACTGATTGGACGTGGGCATCTCCGCTTCCCCATGCAGCCTTGAAATCCGCCTGGCTAGGTGGCCACGGCATCCTACACAGTTACCTCCCCGTTGCTGGCAACGCACTCCCCGACTTCTTCGCTTCCTCGTACCTCTGCCCTAATTGCCATGGCACCGAACTGGATGGAGAAAGGGAAGAAGACCATGTCCTCAGCCAACTCAGCTCCGACCGTCGAGCCCGCCATCGGCTGATCGCGGGTGCTCAATCGGGAGGCCATGGACAAGGTTCGCCTTGCGCTTGCTACCAGCTTAAACGAATGGGGAGGGACGGTGGCCTGGCCTGCGTCTCGAGCCTCCATTGATAGTACGGCCACCGAGGTCCCGTTCTTCGTCAACGCTCTGTGGGCTGGCCTGGTTCCCCCTTTCTCCGCCTTCTTCGATGCCGTGATTTCTCATTACCAGATCCATATGCTGCATCTTGATCCCCAATCTGTTGCCCTTCTCGCCATCTTCGCCTTTGTCTACGAGGCCATGGTGGGCATTGCCCCTTCTGTGGCCCTCTTGTGCCATTTCTTCTCACTGCACCTGACCAACCCCCGGCAGTGCTCTGGGTGCATGAGTTTCCAGGCCGTGGCGGCGACGGCCGGCTCGGGGATTGATTTTGATCTCCCGCAGTCCATGAGCGAGTTTCAGATGTGGTGGGTGTATGTCAATGTCGGAGTACTCAGCCCCCTGATCTCGCTTCCGTCGTCGCCCGCCATCCCCAGCTCCGGCTGGGGTCACGAGGAGCTCGCGGGTTCCCATCTTGCCTTCCTCTAGCTCCGGCTGAGGAGGCTGAAGGATCTCGATGTGACTGCGCCCAAGGTGATGAAGGAGTTCCTCCGACACCACATCGCCCCACTCTAGCGCCATTCCCAGCCGATGTGGGCCTTGACCGGCGACCAGGATCGCATGAGGCTTCAGGTGTCGGGGCTTTCGACCGAGGCACGTAGGACGGTGCTCGAGGTCTTGGCCGGTGACCGCTCGCCGAGTGACTTGCCGCAAGCGGGCTTTTGCTTGTACGACTGCTCGAACAGGGTGGAGTTCGCAGGGTAGATGCCCTCCTTCGATGAGTGGGGGCTGCACCCAGTTGGCCTTGTGGGGCCCCGTGAGAACCCCATCGTTGTGGTTCCTCTTCCTGCTACCGGCGTCGAGCTTGCCCCAGGAGTGGACGCAGGGGGGCAAGCACTGCTGGAGGCCGGAGGCGCGGGCGCCCAGGTGTTGATGCTGCCTGGGGCTCCCGAGGCGTCATCCTTGGGAACCCGTGATTCCTGCCCTGGGGCGACAGCTGAGGAGGCAACACAGTCTGCTGTTCCTGAGGCGGAAGCTCCTGGGGCCTCGACAGGTCATCGCGAGGAGGAGCCCGATAGCTCTCCTCAGCATGGCGCTCCTGAGGTCGTCTCCTTGGGTGCTTCGCCAGTCGCGCACCATGCTGGTCATCACATGCGATGCTTGGGCCGGTTCCGCGTGGACTTCACGACGCTCCAAAAGAGGAAGGGGTCTCCGAGCTGCAGTAGTGGCGCCATCCGACCATTGAAACATAGGAAGTACATCGCCGTAGATGAGTAAGTACCTTATCTCTGTAATTCCTCGAGTGCCGCTTCCCTTCATGACGGTGGTTTTCCAGGATCCCATCTGCCAAGGCAATGAAACCCCTGGTGACGCAACCTCCTCCTGTCTCGAGTCTTTCGATGGCCCTGAGCGTCCCAAGCCGGCACGCTGCCCCCGTCACAGGGTCGGCCTGGGAGGCAGGTGCATCGGCTTGGCGCCTTGAGCCCGCGCTTCCGCCGTACCAAGATCTCCTCGGGGGTGTGACGAGCGTACCAAGGTCTCCTCCTCTGGTTATGGATGGCGAGTGGATGGCTTCGGTCTTGGTCCCTTCTTCGAGCAGTGAGCCTCATCCCAACCGGGCTCCTACTAAAGCCCAGTTGGTGTCCGGAGGGGCGCCAGCACCCAGCCCCATGCAGGAAAAGGGCGAGCCGCTTCTGGTCCCGTCGACGGCCCCTATTGTGGAGGACGGAGCTGGATGTGCGCTCAAAGCTGTGCACGAAAGGAGCATCGTCTGCCACGAGCTCTTCCGGGAGGCGATGGGTGCGATGAACCGGCTTGGCGGAGAGCTCGCGGATGTAGACGCGCGCCTCAAGGCCGAGGGTCTTCGGCTGGTGGAGGAGTGGCATAAGCTGAAGGTGCCCATCAACCTCGGGCGCCACCAACGTGAGCTTGATATTGCAAAGACCGAGGCGTCTATCGCGACCTCGCGCGAAGCTTGTGCCCGTGCTTTGGAAGAAGCTCGGGAAGCTGATCGACGTCACGAGATCGCAGAGAAGCGCGCGTGGGAGCTCCAAGCTTGGAGTGCTTCCCTGGAGCAACAGGTGGAGGCACGCGAGGCCGCCTTAGCGTCGATGAGGGGGACGCCTGTCAAGGAGGAAGAGATCCTGAGGCGCGAGGAGGCGCTGGCGCTGGAAGCCACGGAGCGCAGCCTTGAGCTCGAGTGGTTGGAGACGAAGGAGAGCCAGGTTGCCCAAGCTGAGGACGCTGTCGGCGCGCGCGAGGCCAAGGCCCAGGAGGAAGTCGATCGCCGAGCGACTACGGCTCGCGCAGACCTTGTGGGCAGGTACGACCTGATGTTGAAGCTTGTGGAAGCCGAGGCTGTGGGAAGGACCAAGGCCCTCAGGTCAGGGCTAGACGAAGCCGAACATCACGAGAAAGCCGCTGTAGCCGCCCTGTCTTCAGTGCAAGCCGAGCTGGCTTACGCACATGCTGAGCTGTCTTCTCTTCAGCAGCGGGTCGCCGACGCTGAATCCTCCGTGCAACGGGGAAGGGAGGAAGCCCTCCGGCGGCGGACGCTGGGGCGCGAGCACACCCCCATGCTCCAAAACCTTAGGACCAAAGCTAACTCGGTGCTGGGTGCCGTCTGTGATGAGAATGTGCCTCATCTCCACTCGGACGACTACGCCAGTCACCTCCTTTTCTTCACCGACGTGGTGACACGCTTGGAGAATCGATCCGAGAGGGCTCGCGTGCTTATCGAGGAGAGGAGTCGCGGCCTTCTCAAGCGTGCGTTCTCTCGTGTCTTCAGCTATCTCCAGAACACCTACCCCAACTTTGACTTCGATGCCGCCATTGCTCCAGTGCCCCAGGCCATCCGGGATGACCTGGAGCGTTGGGTTGAGGACAATGTGGACACCCTAGTCAGGGCCTTCACCTCCGAGGATGATGCGGTGGTGGTCGCTGCAGATGGAGGCAACGTGGTGGACGATGGCGAGCATGGCACCGGCGATGGCGACGACGATGCCGGTGACGATGATGGAGACGTCGGCGATGGTGATAGCGACGCTAGCGATGCGTCTGAGGGCGACCTGGAGGACGCGGTGAGTGATATGTTTGATTGAACCTACGCTTCTTTGTCGCTGACCCTACATATGAAAGCTCGGGGACGACCCTGAAGGTTGTAAGAGCATTTTGGGAGGGGAAGCCCCTCATGTAAATAGATTATTGCTTTTCTCTTTAGGTTAGGATAAAAATGCGTTTCCATAAATCCGCGAGTCATGCCATGAGCCTAATGCCACAGTTTACCTTTGTCCGGGCCAGTTCCGGACCGGGCCATGAGGTCTTGAGTTCCGGAGGAGCCTGTCGATCCGCCCGAGGGGGCCTCGCGAGAAGCGAGCGTTTAGCCATGGAAGGACGTGTGCGCAGCACGCGTGTGCCATGCCCAGCCCCCGCTCGCGAGGAGCTCTCGAGGGGGGGGGAGGCAGCAGGGGTGAACCCCGAACCAGGGCAAGGAGCCAAATCGCAAGAAATCGCAGGAATGAGAAAAGACACCCCCCCGCGCTTGTCAACGAAAATTCAGCTTTGATACGTCCATTTTGCATCATGCCTTTATATCGATATTTATCGCATTATGGACTGTTATTTCACTTTATGTCACAATACTTATGGCTATTTTCTCTTATTTTACAAGGTTTACATAAAGAGGGAGAATGCCGGCAGCTGGAATTCTGGTCTGGAAAAGGAGCAAATATTAGAGACTTATTCTGCGCAACTCCAAAAGTCCTGAAACTCCACGGAACGTCTTAAAATAAATAAAGAAAAATCCACGCCAAAGATGAAGGCCAGGGGGCCCACACCCTTCTCACGAAGGTGGGGGGCGCCCCCCTAGGGCACGCCCCTACCTCGTGGGCCCCCTGGTGGCTCTCCGATGCCCATCTTCTCCTATATGAGGTCTTTTGATGAGAAAAAATAAGGAGGAACTTTTCGGGACGAGACTCCGCCGCCACGAGGCGGAACCTTGGCGGATCCAATCTAGAGCTCCGGCAGAGCTGTTCTGCCGGGGATACTTCCCTCCCGGAGGGGGAAATCATCACCATCGTCATCACCAACGCTCCTCTCATCGGGAGAGGGCAATCTCCATCAACATCTTTACCAGCACCATCTCATCTCCAAACCCTAGTTCATCTCTTGTATCCAATTCTTGTCTCAAAGTCCGGGATTGGTGCTAGTAGGTTGCTAGTAGTGTTGATTACTCCTTGTAGTTGATGCTAGTTGGTTTATTTGGTGAAAGATCATATGTTCAGATCCTATATGCATATTATTACCCCTCTGATTATGAACATGAATATGCTTTGTGAGTAATTACGCTCGTTCCCGAGGACAAGGGAGAAGTCTTGCTATGAGTAGTCATGTGAATTTGGTATTTGTTTAATATTTTGATAAGATGTATGTTGTCTAACCTCTAGTGGTGTTATGTGAATGTCGACTACATAACACTTCACCATTATTTGGGCCTAGAGGAAGGCATTGGGAAGTAATAAATAGATGATGGGTTGCTAGAGTGACAGAAGCTTAAACCCTAGTTTATGCGTTGCTTCGTAAGGGGCTGATTTGGATCCATATGTTTCATGCTATGGTTAGGTTTACCTTAATACTTTTGTTGTAGTTGCGGATGCTTGCAATAGAGGTTAATCATAAGTGGGATGCTTGTTCAAGTAAGAACAACACCCAAGCACCGGTCCACCCACATATCAAATTATCAAAGTATCGAACGCGAATCATATGAACGTGATGAAAACTAGCTTGACGATATTCCCATGTGTCCTCGGGAGCGTTTTCCTATTATAAGAGTCTGTTCTGGCTTGTCCTTTGCTACAAAAGGATTGGGACATCTTGCTGCACTTTATTTACTTTTGTTACTTGTTGCTCGTTACAACCTATCTTATCACAAAACTATCTGTTACCACTTATTTCAGTACTTGCAGAGAATACCTTGCTGAAAACCGCTTATCATTTCCTTCTGCTCCTCGTTGGGTTTGACACTCTTATTTATCATAAGGACTACGATAGATCTCCTATACTTGTGGGTCATCAAGACTCTTTTCTGGCACCGTTTCCGGGGAGTGTAGCGCCTTTGGTAGGTGGAATTTGGTAAGGAAAAATTTATATAGTGTGCTGAAATTTACTGTCACTTGTTACTATGGAAAGTAATTCTCTGAGGGGCTTGTTCGGGGTATCTTCACCCCATCTAGTAGAGCAAAGAGTTGCTCCTCAACCTACTGAACCTATTGAAAATGAAATTCCTTATGAGTATCCTTCGGGTATGATAGAAAAACTGCTAGCTAACCCTTTTACAGGAGATGGAACAAAGCATCCTGATGAGCACTTAATATATGTGGATGAAGTTTGTGGATTATTTAAGCTTGCAGGTATACCCGATGATGTTGCTAAGAAGAAGGTCTTCCCTTTATCTTTGAAGGGAGACGCGTTGATATGGTATAGGCTATGTGATGATATGAGATCATGGGACTATAAAAGATTGAAGCTGGAATTTCATCAAAAGTATTACCCTATGCATCTTGTTCATCATGATCGCAATTATATATATAATTTCTGACCTCACGAAGGAGAAATGATCGCAATTATAAATCAATGTTATATTCATGCCCCAATCATGAGCTCTCAAGAGAAATAATTATGCAAAGTTTTTATGCTCGGCTTTCTGAAAACAATCACACCATGCTCGATACTTCTTGTGCTGGCTCTTTTATGATGAAGACTATTGAATTCAGATGGAATTTATTGGATAGAATTAAACGCAACTCTGAAGATTGGGACCTCAACGAAGGTAAGGAGTCAGGTATGACACCTAAGTTTGATTGTGTTAAATCTTTTATGGACACCGATATTTTCCGTAAGTTTAGCACTAAATATGGACTTGACTCTGAGATAGTAGCCTCTTTCTGTGAATCTTTTGCTACTTATGTTGATCTCCCTAAGGAGAAGTGGTTTAAATATCATCCTCCCATAGATGTAAAAGTAGCTGCACCTATTAAAGTTGAAGAAAAGACTGTCACTTATAATGATCCTATTGTTCCTACTTCTTATATTGAGAAACCACCTTTCCCTGTTAGAATAAAGCATCATGCTAAAGCTTCCACTGTTGTTCGTAAAAGCAATATTAGAACTTATACACCTCCCGAGCAAGTTAAAGTAGAACCTAATATTGCTATTGTTAAAGATCTCTTGTCTGATAATATTGATGGGCATGTTATTCAGTTCGAAGGTGAAACTGCTAGAATTGCTAAACCTTGTGCTAAAGATAATCATAGACCTGTGGTAGGCGTGCCTATTATTTCTGTTAAAATAGGAGATCATTGTTATCATGGCTTATGTGATATCGGTGCTAGTGCTAGTGTTATACCTCATACTTTATACGAAGAAATTAAGAATGGAATTGCACCTGTTGAGTTAGAAGATATTGATGTTACTATTAAACTTGCTAATAGAGATACTATTGCACCAATTGGAATTGTTAGAGATGTTGAAGTCTTGTGTGGGAAAACTAAATATCCTACTGATTTTCTTGTTCTTACTTCTCCGCAAGATAGCTTTTGTCCAATTATATTTGGTAGACCCTTCTTAAATACTGTCAAGGCTACCATAGACTGCACTAAGAATATTGTTACTGTTGGTTTGGATGATATGGTTCATGAGTTTAATTTCTCTAAATTTAGTAAACAACATCATGAGGAAGAATTACCTAGTAAGGATGAAATTATTGGTCTTGCTTCTATTGCCGTACCTCCTAGTGATCCTTTAGAACACTATTTGCTAGACCATGAAAATGATATGTTCATGAATGAAAGAAGGGAAATAGATGAAGTATTCTTTAAACAGGAACCTATTCTGCATCACAACTTCCCAGTTGAAATTTTAGGGGATCCTCCTCCACCCAAGGGTGATCCCGTGTTTGAGCTCAAACCCTTGCCTGATAATCTTAAATATGCTTATCTTGATGAAAAGAAGATATATCCTGTTATTATTAGTGCCAACCTTTCAGAGCATGAAGAAGAAAGATTATTGAAAACTCTGAAGAAGCACCGTGCTACTTTTGGATATACTCTTGATGATCTTAAGGGCATTTGTCCCACTCTATGTCAACATAAAATAAATTTAGAAGCAGATGCCAAACCAGTTCGTGATCCTCAACGACGTCTGAATCCTAAAATGAAAGAAGTGGTAAGAAAAGAAATACTAAAGCTTCTGGAGGCAGGTATAATCTATCCCGTTGCTGATATTGAGTGGGTAAGTCCTGTCCATTGTGTCCCTAAGAAGGGAGGTATTACTGTTGTTCCTAATGATAAAGATGAATTGATTCCACAAAGAATTATCACGGGTTATAGGATGGTAATTGATTTCCGCAAATTAAATAAAGCTACTAAGAAAGATCATTACCCCTTACCTTTTATTGATCAAATGCTAGAAAGATTATGCAAACATACACACTATTGCTTTCTAGATGGTTATTCTGGTTTCTCTCAAATACCTGTGTCGGCTAGAGATCAATCAAAGACTACTTTTACATGCCCTTTTGGTACTTTTGCTTATAGACATATGCCTTTTGGTTTATGTAATGCACCTGCTACCTTTCAAAGATGCATGATGGCTATATTCTCTGACTTTTGTGAAAAGATTTGTGAGGTTTTGATGGACGACTTTTCCGTCTATGGTTCCTCTTTTGATGATTGCTTGAGCAATCTTGATCGAGTTTTGCAGAGATGTGAAGAAACTAATCTTGTCTTGAATTGGGAAAAGTGCCACTTTATGGTTAATGAAGGTATTGTCTTGGGGCACAAAGTTTCTGAAAGAGGCATTGAAGTTGATAAAGCCAAGGTTGATGCTATTGAAAAGATGCCATGTCCCAAGGACATCAAAGGTATAAAAAGTTTCCTTGGTCACGCTGGATTTTATAGGAGGTTCATTAAGAAAGCGTTAGTCTCTGCACCTGTTATTCAGCCACCTGATTGGAACCTACCCTTTGAAATTATGTGTGATGCTAGTGATTATGCTGTAGGTGTTGTTCTAGGGCAAAGAGTTGATAAGAAATGAAATGTTATTCATTATGCTAGTAAGACTCTAGACAATTCTCAAAGAAATTATGCTACTACTGAAAAAGAACTCTTAGTAGTTGTATTTGCTTGTGATAAGTTCAGATCTTATATTGTTGATTCTAAAGTAACTATTCAAACTGATCATGCTGCTATTAAATATCTTATGGAAAAGAAAGATGCTAAAGCTAGACTTATTAGATGGGTTCTCTTGCTACAAGAATTTGATTTGCATATTGTTGATAGAAAGGGAGCTGAGAACCCCGTTGGAGACAACCTGTCCAGGTTAGAAAATATTCTTGATGACCCACTACCTATTAATGATAGCTTTCCCGATGAACAATTAAATGTTATAAGTACTTCTCGTAGTACTCCATGGTATGCTGATTATGCTAATTATATTGTTGCTAAATTTATACCACCTAGCACTACTAGGGAAAAGGCTAGCAGCAGCGCGAGTTTTAGGCCTATCAGTAGCGCGGGGATATGCGCTACTGATAAGGCGCTACAGCTATTCCTTAGCAGTAGCGCGTGTTACATGCGCTACTGCTAGGACAAGTAGCTGCAGCGTTTGTTCAATCCCGCGCTATTGCTAATGTAACTACTGGCAGCGCGTTTTCCGTCCATCTCTACTAGTATTCTTTTTTATTTATTTTTTTATTTTTAGTGTATTTATCGTACAAATATTGGTACAATACCAATTATGAGGTTTACATCATTATGTCCATAACAGTGTGTCAAATGAAGGTGGATTAGTTTCAAGTGGAGGCAATATGTGGTGCATGTCAAAAGTATACTACAAATCCAAACTTGATCTAGTTTGGACTAGTAGTACTTTCGATGTGCACCACATGTTGCCTCCACTTGAATCTAATCCGCCAACACAAGCTATTTAATCATCATCATAGTCATTACCACCAACATTAGCTATTTAATTATCATAGTCATAGTGTAGCACACATCATCATCTTCAAACTCTCATTCTAGCTAGCTAATCACCACCAACACTAGCTAATAATAATCATCATAGTCATTACCACCAACACTAGCTATTTTATCATCATAGTAATAGTGTAGCACATCATCATCCTCAAACTCATTTCTAGCTCGCTAATCACTCCTGCTGCTCTCTCTTAGGTAAAATAACATAAAACATGTGTAGCTCTCCTCCTTGATCAAGTTGGAGCATGCAGATAAACCTGTCTCCTAATTTTGGGTAGCACATCTGTTTGCTGCCCCCTAGTACTTCTCTGCGCTCCCCCATCACATATCTGGTCCAGTCTTGCACTATTAAGCATTCATCGTTGATCTTGAATGCACTAAAGTAACATGTAGGATATCTTGGCCGTAAGCTAATAATACTCATGGTACCTTTAGTCTCGATCCCATAAGGCACAACATTCATCGGGAGTCCCTGTTGAAAAAACATCGTATGGTAATATACTTAGCAATGAAGTTTAGCTTCACAAATAATGTATGGAAAAGATGCACTGAGGAAAAATAGTAAAAATCTTACCATCCTTCCTAAATAGATGTGACCGTAGTTCATTACGAACACTATTGGTCGCACGTTTTCAGTACTAACATTTCTAAGTCCAGGAAGAAAATTTGGCTTGACAGTATCAAGATCCTCAAGCCATGAAACATAATGACTTAGCTCCTCGTAGTTTAGTTCAGCCGCGGGACAGTAGTAGGTCCTATCTACCAAGCGCTGGACATGTTTGCTTGCACCGAAATAAGCTGACAATACAAATTAGTTGTCAACTATTTTTGAATAAACAATATCAAAGACATAAATATGGTTGAGAAACTTACATAATGGTGTAACTGGAGGCGTCTGCACATCGACCCAGATGTCGGTATTACCTTCAATATCATCTTCCGGATGAATATCAAAGGTGATAACCATATCAGGCTCAAATGCATAAGTCTTGCATAGTGCTCGCCATGTTTTGCATCCAAAATAGGTGTAGTCGTCTGAATTGTATAATTTTGTGTGGAAAATATAACCATGCTCGGTCTTCAAGTAAACTTTCTTTACCTCCATAGTATGACTGAAACCTATCTTATCCAATACAAAAACTCTTGCATGGCAGGGGATACGCTAGTAGAATAGTAAAAAGAATATAAGTTGAAGCAAATGAAGCAGATGTCATGCTTAATCACGAAAAAGACTTGTCGTTGTGACTTATTGTATCCACTTCGAAGTTCTCGTCCAGCTTGATGCTGAAGTGCCTATCATCATCTAGGAAGATTCCGTTGCACAGGCCGCGCTCGTCTTCGCAGTATTTGCAAATACCGAAATCCTTTTTATCGTCAGACATTTCCTATGTTCATAGTTAAAACATTAATTGAAAATCGATAGAAGACAACTACCAGGATACTCAACACACAAATCCAGGGCACTCGATATTTCCTACATATTCTGGCAAAAGTCATGCCAAAATTCACGGAAAAATCCGGCATGACCTTTGCTTAAATAGGACATATCGAGCGCCTGAAATTTGCCGGAACGGAAATGAATTAACACTTCGGCAAAACATAGGCCACTCGGAGGTGTAACCTGCAAACATGACCGGCCACTTGGATATTGAGCAACACAAGATATACATTTCAAAATATCTTATAGGACTCAAATTAGCATGCATTCAATAAGAAAAAGTAAATCATCTCATGCATCTGTACATCGTCGAATATTATCACTAATACATCCTGAATAGTGTCATACATATAACATCACTAGTACAACTAAAACCCTAGCACACAATGGGTATCGGCGCGGGTGGTGGACACCCACAGAGAAGGAACCATCACGGGATCATAGCTCCAGTGAGATCCCTGGAGAACCTGCCAGGTATTGGAGAACCTGTTCTCCAACGCAAACAAGTAGCGACGAATCCTCCTCACTGACATGGTGACGCACCACCTCCGTGGAGTCCTCGAGCCTCTGGACCGTCACTGGCCCACGCGACCGCCACCAAAGAAGGTTCGGGTCAACGATAGGCTGGCTCCTCACCAACCTGCGCCCCCGGTAGGTAGCGCCTCCCAGTACCACCTCGGCGGAGCCCAGTCCCGGACATGGCCCATTTGGTCAAGCAGGTGTCGTCCTCCGCCGACTCGACGACGAGGATGCGGGATAGGCATCGTCCACATCGATGCGAGAAAAATTGCTTTAACTAAAAAAATAGCAACAAGTTCTTACTAACTAGTTCTATTAATTCAACTCATTCTTACTAAATATAAACTTATTGTAAATAGAAAGAAACTAGCACATCTACTACTACTAATTAACATCTAACTACTACATCTACTACTAATTAACATCTACTACTGCTAATTATACAACTAGTTTACCATCACTACTTCTAAAAATCATTATCTATGAACCCTAAATTAACATCTACTACTACTAAAATCATCTACTAACTAAGCAAAGAGAGAGGGGGTGGGGGAGGGGTGGGGGGCTTACATAGGGAGAGACGTTGGCGGGGAGGTGCTCGGCGACGGAGGGGCGGCGAGGTTGGGCTCGGGATCGGGAGGCGGCGGTCCTGGGCGGCGGGCTCAGTCGAGGGCGGCGGCGGTGAGGTCAAGGGCGGCGACAGTGTGGTCGAGAGCAGCGGCGGTGAGGTTGAGGGCGGGCGGCGGCGGTGAGGGCAGGCACGCTTGGGCTCGGGCGGCGGCGATAGGAGTAGGGGAACCGGCCGGGGTGGGGGGGGAGGAGGACTTAGCGAAATTTTGATTCGGGGGGTGGTTAACTCGAACTAGCAGTAGAGCTCATATGGAAAATGTGCTATAGCTAACTTATCTATAGCGCGTTTTAGAGAAAACCGCTACTGCTAATGGAAGCAATTATTTCTTTTGTTTATCCCAATATCAGTAACACTTTGTTCTGAAAAACGCTATAAGTCTAAGCAATGTAAAAACATCAAAAATATACATTGGTCATCATTGATCTTTTTGTGTATAATCTAAATAGTCAACATGAATCCTCACTGTACCTGTATAGGTACAGGCGAGGATTCATATTGCAACCACAAATCATACACATATAGTTCAATGAAGACCAAGTGCTCGAGATAGGTTGAGAAGTAACATATTTAAGGTGGTAAACACCTTGTTCGCTTAGCAGTATGGGACTAAACTTAATTAGTTACGGTGATACTTAGCAGCAGCGAGTTTGAAGAAAATCGCTGCTACTAAGTTCTTTAGCAGTAGCGCGTCCACGGGAAGGGCGCTACTACTATATCTAGCCTGGGGGCAACACCGTGGCAATTATAGTAGTAGCGCTCTTTTCACCTAGAGCGCTACTTCTACTTAGTCATTAGTAGCGCTCTTTACTGAAGCTCGCTACTGCTAATTAGCAGCAGCGCCTGTTTTTAGACCGCGCTGCTGCTAAGATTCTGTGTATAAGGTTTTCCCTAGTAGTGTAGCTTCACATACCAACAAAAGAAAAAGTTCTTCTATGATTTGAGACATTACTTTTGGGATGACCCACATCTTTATAAATAAGGAGTAGATGGTGTTATTAGACGTTGTGTACCTGAGCATGAACAGGAATAGATCCTACGCAAGTGTCATTCTGAGTCTTATGGAGGACACCACGCTGGAGATAGAACTGCACATAAGGTATTGCAATCTCGTTTCTATTGGCCTACTCTCTTCAAGGATGCCCGTAAGTTTGTCTTGTCTTGTGATGAATGTCAAAGAATTGGTAATATTAGTAGACGTCAAGAAATGCCCATGAATTATTCTCTTGTAATTGAACCATTTGATGATTGGGGCTTTGATTATATGGGACCTTTTCCTGCCTCTAATGGATACACACATATTCTAGTTGCTGTTGATTACATTACTAAGTGGGTAGAAGCTATTCCAACTAGTAGTGCTGATCATAACACTTCTATTAAAATGCTTAAGGAAGTTATTTTCCCGAGGTTTGGAGTCCCTAGATATTTAATGACTGATGGTGGTTCACACTTTATTCATGGTGCTTCCCATAAAATGCTTGCTAAATACGATGTTAATCATAGAATTGCATCTCCTTATCACCCACAGTCTAGTGGTCAAGTAGAGTTGAGCAATAGAGAGCTCAAATTAATTTTGCAAAAGACTGTTAATAGGTCTAGAAAGAATTGGTCTAATAAACTTGATGATGCATTATGGGCTTATAGAACTGCATACAAAAATCCTATGGGTATGTCTCCGTATAAAATGGTTTATGGAAAAGCATGTCACTTACCTCTCGAACTAGAACATAAGGCATATTGGGCTATTAAAGAGCTCAACTATGATTTTAAACTTGCCGGTGAGAAGAAGTTATTTGATATTAGCTCACTTGATGAATGGAGAACCGAAGCTTATGAAAATGCCAAGTTGTTTAAAGAAAAAGTTAAAAGATGGCATGACAAAAGGATACAAAAGCGCGAGTTTAATGTAGGTGATTATGTATTGCTATACAACTCTCGTTTAAGATTTTTTGCAGGAAAACTTCTCTCTAAATGGGAAGGCCCCTATGTTATCGAAGAGGTCTATCATTCCGGTGCCATAACAATCAACAACTTCGAAGGCAGAAATCCGAAGGTGGTAAACGGTCAAAGAATTAAACATTATATCTCAGGTAATCCCATAAATGTTGAAACCAATATTATTGAAATCGTAACCCCGGAGGAATACATAAGGGACAGTTTCCGGAACGTTTCAGACTCCAAAAAGGAATAGGTATGTGGTACGGTAAGTAAACCAACTCCAAAACAATTTTTAAGGCAATATTTCTCCGTTTTGGAATATTTAGAAAAATAGAAAAATAAGTAGCAGTCCGGGAAGGACACGAGGGCCCCACGAGGGTGGTGGGCGTGCCCTACCCTCGTGGGCGCGCCCCCTACCTCGTGAGCACCTCGTGTGCTTTCCGGACTCCGTTTTCTTACACGATATGTATTTTGGTCGGTGAAAATTCATTATATATTCTCCCGAAGGTTTTGACTCCCGTATCATGCAAACCTCCTCTGTTCTTGTTTCGAGCTGTTTTCTGTCAGGGTTTTCCAGGCTAGGCATCATGTTGTCTCCCTCCTCCAACAATGGTGACAACGATGCTTGGCTAATGAAGATAGATCTAAAGAGGGAAGAACCCACGCAGGTCAACAAGGATGAAAGGATCAAGAAGGCCACGGAGGATCAAGCTCCAGCAGCAGAAGACACCCTTCAAATGGATCATAACCTTCTTACTCCAACTGAGATCGAAGCTTTCAAGATGATTGAGTTAGCTCGTATTCAAAACAAGTATATCACACAAGAAAATATTTTGTTGAAGGAGCATATTGTCGCACTCAAGGGTATTATTCGCAAGCTGGAGGACCTCTTACGCTCGATGTGCGATTATCCGTCACCTCCACCTTCTTCACCAACCAAGGAGACATGATCACATGGGTATGGGCACTCCCTTTGGCAACTGCCAAGCTTGGGGGAGGTGCCCCGGTATCGTATCACAATCACAACTCTTATCTTTACCGTTTTTCTTAGTTCAATCCTATTAGTAGTATCTTGATCTAGTAGAATAAATTTTATGGCATGATCTAGTTTTGAGTTTTGCTTTATGATCTCTCTATGTAATCGAGTCCGTGAGCTATATATAATAAATATTATTGTTGAGTCAAGGGCTTGATTAATGATTATTTTGCCATGATCTTGGGTGAATAAAAGAAAAGAGAAAAGAACAAAAAGAAACAAAAAGTTCATATTAATCTTATTGAGAGTAATGACTTCACATAGAAAGAGTATGATGATTAAAGGTTGTTGGGAGTTGGCAGACATAGCTTTGGTCATTGTTGCAATTAATAGGAAGTAATAAGGAAAGAGAGGTTTCACATATAGATATATTATCATTGACATCTTTTATGATTGGGAGCACTCATTAAAATATGACATGCTAAAGAGTTGATGTTGGACAAGGAAGACGACGTAATGAGTCATGTCTTTCTTATATCTAAGATAAAGTATGTTGTCATGGATCCTCTAACTTGTTGAGCTTGCCTTTCCCCCTCATGCTAGCCAAATTCTCAGCACCAAGTAGAAATACTACTTGTGCTTCCAAATACCGTTAAACCAGTTTTTCCATGAGAGTCCACCATATCTACCTATGGATTGAGTAAGATCCTTCAAGTAAGTTGTCATCGCTGCAAAGCAATAAAAATTGCTCTATGTATGATTGATTGGTGTGGGAGAAATAGGCTTTATACGATCTTGTGATGTGGAAGTAATAAAAGCGACGGACTGCATAATAAAGGTTCATATCACAAGGGGCAATATAAAGTGACGTTCTTTCGCATTGAGATTTTATGCATCCAACCATAAAAGCGCATGGCAACCTCTGCTTCCCTCTACGAAGGGCCTATCCTTTATTATTATCTTCTACCTTATGCAAGAGTCATGGTGATCTTCACCTTTTCTTTTTCATTTTATCCTTTGGCAAGCTCAACATGTTGGAAAGAACATGATATATATATATATATATATATATATATATATATATATATATATATATATATAATTGGATGTAGGGGAGCATGAACCATTATTGTTGACATTACCCTTGAGGTAAAAGGTTGTGGGGCAAAACTATAAGCCCCTATCTTTCTCTGTGTCCGATTAAAACTCCGTAATCACAAGTATCACGTGAGTGTTAGCAATTATGGAGGACTAAATGATAGTTGAGTATGTGGACTTGCTTTTTAGCTCTGACATAGACTCTTTCCGATGTTATGATAAATTGCAATTGCTTCGATGACTGAGATTATAGTTTGTTGGAGCCCAATAAGGTTTATGATTTATACTTTTGCATTGTGAATAGATCATCACTAGAACATAAGTAATCATATGACAAAATCTATGTATGTTGCTGTTATGAGAATAATCATGATGCCTTCATGTCCGTATTGTATTTTTATTGACGCCTCTACCTCTAAACATGAGGACATATTTATTGTTATCGGCTTTTTGCTTGAGGACAAGCAAGGTCTAAGCTTGGGGGAGTTGATACGTCCATTTTGCATCATGCTTTTATATCGATATTTATCGCATTATGGACTGTTATTTCACTTTATGTCACAATACTTATGGCCATTTTCTCTTATTTTACAAGGTTTACATAAAGAGCGAGAATGCCGGCAGCTGGAATTCTGGTCTAGAAAAGGAGCAAATATTAGAGACCTATCATGCGCAACTCCAAAAGTCCTGAAACTCCACGAAACGTCTTAAAAGAAATAAAGAAAAATCCATGCCAAAGATGAAGGCCAGGGGCCCACACCCTTCTCACGAGGGTGGGGGGCGCGCCCCCCTATCTCATGGGCCCCCTGGTGGCTCTCCGATGCCCATCTTCTCCTATATGAGGTCTTTTGATGAGAAAAAAATAAGGATGAACTTTTCAGGACGAGACTCCGCCGCCACGAGGCGGAACCTTGGATCCAATCTAGAGCTCCGGCAGAGCTGTTCTGCCGGGGATACTTCCCTCCCGGAGGGGGAAATCATCGCCATCGTCATCACCAAAGCTCCTCTCATCGGGAGAGGGAAATCTCCATCAACATCTTCACCAACACCATCTCATCTCCAAACCCTAGTTCATCTCTTGTATCCAATTCTTGTCTCAAAGTCCGGGATTGGTGCTAGTAGGTTGCTAGTAGTGTTGATTACTCCTTGTAGTTGATGCTAGTTGGTTTATTTGGTGAAAGATCATATGTTCAGATCCTATATGCATATTATTACCCCTCTGATTATGAACATGAATACGCTTTGTGAGTAATTACGTTCATTCCTGAGGACAAGGGAGAAGTCTTGCTATGAGTAGTCATGTGAATTTGGTATTCGTTTGATATTTTGATAAGATGTATGTTGTCTAACCTCTAGTGGTGTTATGTGAACGTCGACTACATAACACTTCACCATTATTTGGGCCTAGAGGAAGGCATTGGGAAGTAATAAGTAGATGATGGGTTGCTAGAGTGACAGAAGCTTAAACCCTAGTTTATGTGTTGCTTCGTAAGGGGCTGATTTGGATCCATATGTTTCATGATATGGTTAAGTTTACCTTAATACTTTTTTTGTAGTTGCGGATGCTTGCAATAGAGGTTAATCATAAGTGGGATGCTTGTTCAAGTAAGAACATCACCCAAGCACCGGTCCACCCACATATCAAATTATCAAAGTATCAAACGCGAATCATATGAATGTGATGAAAACTAGCTTGACGATATTCCCATGTGTCCTCGGGAGCGCTTTTCCTATTATAAGAGTTTGTTCCGGCTTGTCCTTTGCTACAAAAGGATTGGGCCATCTTGCTGCACTTTATTTACTTTTGTTACTTGTTGGTCGTTACAACCTATCTTATCACAAAACTATCTGTTACCACTTATTTCAGTACTTGCAGAGAATACCTTGCTAAAAACCGCTTATCATTTTCTTCTGCTCCTCGTTGGGTTCGGCACTCTTACTTATCGAAAGGACTATGATAGATCCCCTATACTTGTGGGTCATCAAGCTTCAACTTAAATCCAAAGCCAGAAAACAGGGCTACAAAAAGAGAGATGAAAGCAAATGGCCGCGTCCGGCACCTAGTCTAGTTTTCTTGTCTTCTCACCAGTGCGGAGCTAAGTGACGCCTCTAGTCATGGGAGGGAGCCCCCGAGGCCCGAGGGCGGCACTCCTGAGACTCCGGGGCGTGTACAGCCCCACTCATTATTACGTGAGAGTGTCACGAGCGGAGATCTTCACATGCGCGAGCCTTACTTCATATCGCCAAACGAGGGCCCCGCCTTGCACCACCCTCGACCACCACTGGGGGCGACCGGTAACCAGGACGACACCAGGGGGCAAAGGGGACGCCAGCGGCGCCCGCAGCAACCACGGGTCCTTTGTTGGGGGAAGGCTCGCCGGCACCTCCCCAGTAGAGGGCCTACCTCCGGGGGATGTCTTGCTTCGTGTGATGCGGGGAGGGGCCTTGCTCCCGGATCCTCCCGAACAGCCCCCAGTGTGCTCCCCCTGGCGGAAAGGGGGCCGCCGAGCTGGGGCCGCCGTCTGCCACCGTGACTTGATCCTCCCGCGACCCATGGTTAGCATAAGCTTGTTCCTTAGAGATTAGTGGTACCCTGTAGCTGTCGTTGCTGGCATGGTTGGTGAGGCTTCCGAGAGGCTCCTGGAAAGCCCTAGTTTCTAGAGCCTCCTCCTCCCAGCTCGGCTCGAGGAACGAGCCGGGGTCGTCTTCCAGCACGTACTCGTAGTCCATCATGCGAGGTACGTAGGCCTCCGAGGCCGCCGCCTCGAAGACCTCACCGTAGTGCCCCACGCTCCATGTCGCCCGGCCCAGCGCACCACCCAGAGTGATGTGACCTCATGTGTTATCGCCAAAAGTATGGTCAATAACACCAACCAGAGAAGGACAGAAAAGTATGTAATTCCTGCCAAGCGCAATGAGAAAAAGAAACAAAAAGAAGCTACTGTTGTGCGTAAAGGCAATCAAGAAATTGAATTGAGAGACAACTTTGTACGTTGTGGCAAGATGGCAAAACATATTTCTATTGGGCATGTTCAGCTTGTTGCAGCAGAGGAAGTCGATCCACAATTTAGGACTCCATGCATGCAAACCCATCTACGTGAACGTGTAAGGGAGTAGTACTAGTTGTTTTGGCCTTTTGTGATCAGTGTGCCGTATTTTTCAAATTATTAATTAGTGATTATTTAGGAGAGTTGGATTAGTACTAGTAGCAGACCATGGCTATGATTAGGTTGGAGTCCAATTAGTATTCGGCCCATACAAAAAGAGTCCAGGTGGGTTGTACCTTGTGCCTGCATGCACTATTAAAAGGGCCAGTCGGCCGTGTATCAAGGAGGTTAGGTTTTGGAGTTAATTAAACCAGAAAATTGCCAAGATGTGGCGGCGGCCAATTCTGTGTTCTTGCTTCTGTTGAGAACCCATCGTGGTTTGTTCTTGTGCGTGTGGATTGGAGAGCTGCTCCAATTGCTACACGTGATCTGCTAAAGATCGTCCAGGTGATTCCGACCATCATGGGGTTCGCTTGTTGTTTGGTTGGGTTTGCATCTTGGTAAACCTAATTCTAGATCGTTGTCAGGATGCTATATATAAACTGATTTGTACTGTGAAAGATTGGGAAATTGTTCGCGCCGTTGTTTTTCTGTTGACGGATGCATCAAGTGGTATTCAGAGCAAGGTTGATCATGGTACAATTTTTTTCCTCGGCTATTTGATTCAATTGTTTGAGAGATGGTGAATTCGCAGCATGAGAAATCTGATCGTGAGGAGGGCGATGAACTTACAGAGGATCTGAATATAAGTGATGATTTACGTATCCATCTGATGTTGATCAAGGGAGCGAACAAGAAGCTTGGGACAAGGGTTGAGGAGTTGTCTGCAAATATTGTTGGCGTCGAGGACAGGTTGAATGAGCATTTGACTGCCAGCGACCGACAGCGCACTGATAGTCTACAGGTGGTGACTGTGAGTCTTAATCGGCTCACCGCAGCAGTTCAGCGCCTTCAGGCGAGAGATGTGGCACCCCGACAGTCTCGCTCACCACGACAACGTCGTGACCGCGACAATGACGATGATGGTGATTTTTCTGAGGATTTCGATGCCCGTGGAGGCTTACCTCACTGACCACGACATGATGCTGGGGCTCACCACCATGCTGGGCAGCGCCGTGACTATGGCGGCAATGGTGCCCACGAGGATGATGGTTTGGGTCAAATCAAGATAACCATACCTGAATTCTCGGGACGTTGTGCTGACCCAGAGAAATATTTGGAGTGGGAGATGCGCATAAATCAGATTTTTGATGGTCACAACTACTCCGAAGAGAAGAGGGTTCGTGTTGCATCTATGGAATTTACAGAGTATGCTCTTGTATGGTGGGATAATAAGAAACGTACTAATGAGCGAGCAGCGACATGGGCTGACATGAAGCGAATCATGAGGGAACGTTTTGTGCCTGCTTACTACACTCGCCAGCTTCATAGTAGACTGCGTCATCTAGTGCAAGGTACGAAATCAGTTGATGAGTACTATAAGGAGATGCAAGTTTTGATGATCCGTACAGCTGTGCGTGAGTCTGCGGAGGCGACCATGGTACATTTCTTTGAGGGGTTAGAAGAAAAGATTCGCGACCGTATTGATTTAATGCAATATAATGATATTCATGAGTTGCTTCATCAAGCGGAGCGTGCTGAACGTTGGGTATTGCAGAAGCAAGCTTCATAGACTCGTCCAACTTACAACAGTGGGCGATGTGGTTCTTCTCCTATTGATGGTGGGTTTAGTGCTAAACCGACTCCTTCTTATAAGTCGGGAAGCATTGAACAGAGCAAAGTGGCGGCTGCGTCAAAGGAGGTTTCTCAGGTTTCATCTAATGCATCTTCATCTCATCATCATAATATTATTTGCCACAAGTGTGGAGGACGTGGACACATGAAGCATGAATGTTCCAATCAATGAAGGGTTCTACTTGTTGATGCGGAATATATTTCAGAATCTGAAGATGAGACGACTAAGTTAGAGGATGGAATTGAAAGAGGTCATGGTGATACCATACTATGTTATCCTCAAGATGATCCTGATATGGAGAGTTTGCTAGCACATAAGGTCCAGCGAGATGACAAGACCATTGTTGAACAAGGACAACGGCGGAGTATTTTTCAGACTGCATGTATCATCAAGGGAGAGGTTTGCAAACTGATAATTGATGGCGGCAGTGCTAGCAACATGATTAGCAAGGATGTGGTGGAGTCTCTTTCTTTGTCAACATGGGAGCACCCAAAACCACACTATATGAAGTGGATAAATGATGTGGGAAAAGTGAAGGTAACACATAGGGTGAAGGTGCCTTTTTCTGTTGATGGCTATGTTGATAAGGTGGAATGCGACGTTATGCCAATACATGTTTGTCACCTTATTTTGGGGTGTCCATGGTAGTATGATGTTAATGCTCTTCATCATGGGCGAACAAACAGGTACACTTTTATGCATAAGGGTGAGTTCTATGCTATTCTTCCCAAGGATGCAAACACTATAAAGTGTACTGTTGAAGTGTTCAAGAAAAAATTAGCAAAGTATAGGTCAAAACCAAGGACGGTTTTGTTTCAAGGAAGGGAGGATGATGTGACCTCATGTGTTATCGCCAAAAGTATGGTCAATAACACCAACCAGAGAAGGACAGAAAAGTATGTAATTCCTGCCAAGCGCAATGAGAAAAAGAAACAAAAAGAAGCTACTATTGTGCGTAAAGGCAATCAAGAAATTGAATTGAGAGAAAACTTTGTACATTGTG
Organism: Triticum aestivum; assembly: GCF_018294505.1. Lineage (NCBI taxonomy): Eukaryota > Viridiplantae > Streptophyta > Magnoliopsida > Poales > Poaceae > Triticum > Triticum aestivum. Next base: position 308,422,761 of record NC_057812.1, read on the forward strand.
GCAAGATGGCAAAACATATTTCTATTGGGCATGTTCAGCTTGTTGCAGCAGAGGAAGTCGATCCACAATTGAGAACTCCATGCATGCAAACCCATCTACATGAACGTGTAAGGGAGTAGTACTAGTTGTTTTGGCTTTTTGTGATCAGTGTGCCATATTTTTCAAATTATTAATTAGTGATTATTTAGGATAGTTGGATTAGTACTAGTAGCAGACCGTGGCTATGATTAGGTTGGAGTCCAATTAGTATTCGACCCATACAAAAAGAGTCCAGGTGGGTTGTACCTTGTGCCTGCGTGCACTATTAAAAGGGCCAGCCGACCGTGTATCAAGGAGGTTAGGTTTTGGAGTTAATTAAACCAGAAAATCGCCAAGATGTGGCAGCGGCCAATTCTATGTTCTTCCTTCTGTTGAGAACCCATCGTGGTTTGTTCTTGTGCGTGTGGATTGGAGAGCTGCTCCAATTGCTACACGTGATCTGCTAAAGATCGTCCAGGTGATTCCAGCCATAGTGGGGTTCGCTTGTTGTTTGGTTGGGTTTGCATCTTGGTAAACCTAATTCTAGATTGTTGTCAGGCTGCTATATATAAACTGATTTGTACTGTGAAAGATTGGGAAATTGTTCGCGCCATCGTTTTTCTGTTGACGGACGCATCACAGAGGTAGGTAGGGCGGCATCCCGCCGGGGCCGTAGGTGGCGACGCTCGTACCTGCGCTCGTTGGAGGTGGCGGGGGTGCGATTGGGCGTCCGGTGCCGTTGGCCACGCCATTGTCGATGGATCTCAGAGGCGCGCCCGGGGCCGCGCAGGCGCGGCGAGGCCTGCCATGCGATCCGGCCGCGGCCTGCGGTGTAAGCAGGGAGCAGAAGGGAGGCGCTTCCGAGGCTGCAGTGTCCAGCAGCTCGGTGACGCACTCCAGTAGTGCATCCCGGCCGCTCTCCATCAGCCAGCATCGCAGCAGCTCGTGAGCCACCGTGAGCGCGGCCCTCATGTTTGCTTGTTCCATCGGGTGTGCGGCGCCGTGGCCGTGGCATGGCTTGAAGCCCTTGAAGTTGCTCGTACATGGCATGGAATAAGGGTGGATGGCGCTTGACCGCGCCGCCCATGCCCTGCAGCGCTTGGCGGTGCGCGTGCTGCCTGGGGTGCGGGGTTGAGGTCTTCTTGGGCAGGCGGGGCCGCCCGAGCCGGCGAGGCTCCCCACTGGTCAGCATTGGTCCTTGGGTCGCCGGACATTGGAGCTGCAGGGTGTCGGTGGATTGACTGGTGAAAGGAAGACTACGACGCACCCCTACGTGGAGTGACAAATGTCATATTTCAGGTTCCGGCAAAACCCTTGAGGTTCGAACAATGGGGTGCGCACGAAGATCTCCCCCCTCTCTAGCTCGCGCACTCAACGATCACACGACCTAGATTGATGGACCGAAAGAACACGAGACACAAGATTTATACTGGTTCGGGCCACCGTTGTGGTGTAATACCCTACTCCAGTGTGGTGTGGTGGATTGCCTCTTGGGCTGAGGATGAACAATTACAAGGGAAGAACATCCCCCTGAGGAGAGTGTTCTTGTGCTTAGTGAACTGGTGTGAGGCTAAGGATGGAATAGCTCGATCCAAGATGAGGTCGATCCCCCTAGGTATGGTGGTGGCTAGTCCTATTTATAGAGGCCCTGGTACGCTTCCCAAATATTGAGCGGGAAGGGATCCCGCAACGGCCAATTTGAAGGGAGACAACTAGTACAAGTTATCCTGACAAAAGTAGTCTTCGCCTGCCAAAGGCTCTGGTGGTGACGCCGTCTTGGGCTCCATGGTGACCTCCGTCCTGCGTCCTGCTGATCTTGGTCTTGTTGCACCGATATAGAAACCTTTGCCTGATGCCTTGGAACTCCTCGCCTACGCTTGCCCCCTTAGCACCAAAGAGCAAACGAGGACACTACGTTGTTGGCGCCCGCCTGGTCTTGATCGCCATGGCTTACGTCATTGGAACCTCGCGAGGTTTGCCTTGCCTTGATCTCTCTGCCCCTCGCGAGCCAGCCTGGTGAGGCCGCCCCTGAGGAGGTCTTGCATCATTCGCCTCGTGAGGCTTGGCCCCTCGCGAGGGTCTTGTGTGTTTGCTGGTGAAGATGGGCCGACGGGGCCGCAGGATGAGTCATGCGGCGGGCCGTAGGCAGGCAAGTCTGGGGACCCCTTTCCCAGAACGCCGACAAATATCATTTCACTGTTCAATCATCGCCAGTAAAAGATGGGGACATGGACCCGCGTCGTGAGGGCAACTTCGACGGCCCACTCCGACGAGAGCGCGGCCGCAGCTGCCATGTGTGTGCTAACAAGGTGCATGAGCCCGACCACAATCTACAACTGGGTGGCCAAGGTAGCCCAAATGGGTGCTGTTGCTTCTCAGGTGACGGCAGCAACATCTGCCTCGGGGATACCAACTGGCGAGAGCGGCACAGTAGCTGTCCATTCCGCAGTGGCGGCCTTAGCCCTGATGGAGGCTGCCCACGACCATGTCGAGGTCGCCCACGCCCAGCTCGTGGCAGTCACCGCACATATCGAACGAAGCTTCTCCGACAATGTTAAGCAACCCACGGCCGAAGAGTTGGCAATCGCCGAGAGCGTTCGAGCAGCCGCCCGTTCCTCCGCCGCATACCTTGCAACGACGGAGCCCGTCCAAGCCCAAATCGCGGCCGCCCACACCGAGCTTGTGGCGGCCTTTCCCAAAGAGATGGCGGACGCGGATGGCGAGATGCTTGTCGAGTATGGTGCAATGGATGCCATGGAGCCCCTTCCCCAGGAGACCGTCGGGCGCAAGCTGGACATGGAGGAGGCGGCGGAGATCGACGAGCACCAGCCGTAGTAGTACTCTTTGTTTTGTTTAACTAAGAGTGTTGGTCTTTAATTTGTTAGAGTAATGTTTAGGCCAGCCAGCTCTGTTTTATTGCTGAACTTGCTCGATTAAGAAGTGTGGGTGTGATGTGTACCCAAATTATGTAATGATGTTGATGACCAGTGTAACCAGGGAAATTGGAACCAAAATTTTGACGTTCAAATTCATCACACACGGGTTAATCTATCTGAATCATTTGTGATGTTCACATATCGTACACAGTTCTAAATAAGGGACCGTGTCTGATGATACTTTACGCGCCGGTTTTTTCACTGAACCGATTCAAAATTTTCGGCTTTCGCGGAAATATCTACCTCCCCGCCCCTCCCCCTTACCAAAAGCCACATTTCCCCTATTTCCACCTTCCTTTCGAAGTTGAAACCTTCACTCCTTGCTTGCAGCGCCGCCCCCTCGCTGGCGACCCTCCTTCATGCTGCTCGGCCTCGTCCAGGCAGGGGATCCACACCAGACCCCCATCCTCCCCCTCCTTCCACATCCCACATGCCCCGACCGCCGACGCAACACCTTCCACCCAAATCATCGACCCCTCCACCAAATAAGCGCCGCCCTAAGCCATGGTGCACGCATTATAGCCAGGAGCTCAAGGAGCATTTGGCAGCGAAGAAGCAAATCGCAGCTGCACGCGCGGATGAGGCCGCGATGGCTGCCATTCGTGCCGACCCCCAGATCTTGGAGCAGCACCTCGCCGTCAAGGCCACCGTCGACGCCTCACATGCTGAATCCATGACGCGGCTGGCTACTTTAAACAACAGTTCGTGGCATTTTCTCGAGGCCACCCTTGGTGCCTTCGACAAAGACTGCGAGGTGTTTTCTCAGCATGCACGTGCTTACCTCAACTCGAGAGCCAACATGTTGGTGCCCGGAGCGGCTCAGGCAACTCACCACTATGATGAGGGCACCCACGATGCAGAGGCCTCGCCCTCTTCCATGTCCAAGGAGCCAATCATCATCGATATCTCCGACAATGAGGAGTAGCTTGTCTTATTAGCTCACTATAAGGACCCATGTTTAGTTTGCTAGCTACTGCCTTTCCTTAGCAAATTCTAGTGAATTGCGCTACCTACTTTTACCATGCAATCTATTGCTCTAGTGTATATGTTCTATATATCGTGCAATGTGGTGCTCACTTATTAACTTTTTGGTTAATTAGTTGTTGTGTTTGGTTAACTGTTTGGTTCAATTCTGCAAATGTGATGTTCAATTCTTCAGGGTGCAATTTTGTATTGTCTTCCATGTGAGAAATAAATCGAATTTTTCTTTACAAAATACATGAAAAACAAATACAATTGCTATATTTCTAAGTTGTCAAGCATGCTTGGTTTGGTTAACTGTTTGATCTTCTAGTATGTTATACATTGTGCAATGTGGTGCTCAGTTAATGTTTGGTTCATTTTTGTGGTGTTTAGTTAACTGTTTGGTTCCATTCTACAATGTGATGTTCAATTGTTGTGGGTGCATTCTGTTATTGTATACCATGTGAGAATAAATCGAATTTGGTTGTACTAAATACATGAGAAACAAATACAATTGCTATATTTCCAAGTTGTTAAGCATGCTTGGTTTGGTTAAGTGTCTGATCTTCTATTAGGAGTATGCTATATTGTGCAATGTGGTGCTCAGTTAACGTTTGGTTCATCTGTTGTGGTGTTTAGTTAACTATTTGGTTCAATTCTGCAATGCGATGTTCAATTGTTGTGGGTGCATTCTGTTATTGTATACCATGTGAGGAATTAATTGAATTTGGCTGTAGTAAATACATGAAAAACAAATAGAATTGCTATATTTCCAAGTTGTTAAGCATGCTTGGTTTGGTTAACTATCTGATCTTCTATTAGGAGTATGTTATATTGTGCAATGTGGTGCTTAGTTAACGTTTGGTTCATTTGTTGCGGTGTTCAGTTAACTATTTGGTTCAATTATGCAATGTGATGTTCAATTGTTGTGTGCATTCTGTTATTGTACACCATGTGAGGAATAAATTGAATTTGGATGTAGTAAATACATGAGAAACAAATACAATTGCTATATTTCCAAGTTATTAAGCATGCTTGGTTTGGTTAACTGTCTGATCTTCTATTAGGAGTATGTTATATTGTGCAATGTGGTCCTTAGTTAGTGTTTGGTTCATTTATTGTGGTGTTTAGTTAACTACTTGGTTCAATTCTGCAATGCGATGTCCAATTGTCATGGGTAGAATTTTGTATTGTTGTGCATGTGAGGAATAAATTGAATTTGGTTGCACTTAATACATTAGAAACAATTGCAAGTGCTATATTTAATAGTTATTAATCATGCTTGGTTTGGATAAATGGGTTTTCCATGTGGATTGAATTAATCTGATGAATCTGCAATGTGCTTATTTTTCGTCAACATATTTTACTAATAGCATGTGAACCCTTACTTAACCTGATGACTAACTACCTTATATGTGTTGCAGGGAAACAATGTGAAGCACTGAGGTTTACAATCGAGGTTAGCACGTTCATGGTCTGTTGTCTAATAGCACATTATTGTGCAATTGCAGGAACCATTCTAATATTTAGGTTTTTAACAATTTGGTCTTGCACATGTAGGTCATGCTGTTAGAGGTTTTGACCCACTGTTCGACCCTTTTTGCATATGGGTAAATGAGTTGTCCATGAATATCAATCAAGTCAAGAAACTTAGAAAGATTGTTAGGATAAAGAAATTAGCGACAAAAAACAACAAGATCTTTGTCTACACAATGAAGAAGACATCAGTTCACTACAAGATGGTACTAACTATTACACCTTGCCTTTTTTATTCCTTTGCCCCATTTCCAATATAGAGAAGATATTTATGCACATCTTGGTTTTTAGGCCTTTCCAAAGTAGTTCACTTATGATTACCTCTCAAACTACCTCTATGGTCAGGAGGCGAGGAAGGTTTTCATACAACACCCACGGTTCAATATTGAAATGTTCCTGAAGAGGACAAAGGACGGACGGTCAATCATCCACAGGCACTGGCCTAAAGTTGAAAAGACCTTCAACATGAATGAAGGCTCAATATTGGCCTTTCCAGATGAGATGCATCTGTCTATGTACCATCTATGTTGCTAATTTGGAAAGGTTCTATATGTTGCATGTGAAACTTGGTGCTGGTGCAGTTGTGTAATGGGGTAGCTAACTGCTGAAGCTATATCATGTTTTACTCTGATGTATTTCAATTATGAAATCCTGCTTCTTTAATATGGAAATGAAATATTGTAGGATCGAAAGTATGTCTAGAGGGGGGGTGATTAGACTACTTGACCAATTAAAAACTTAACCTTTTCCCAATTTTAGTTCTTGGCAGATTTTAGCTATTTTAGGACAAGTCAAGCAATCATCACACAATTCAAGCAAGCATGCAAAGAGTTTATGGGCAGCGGAAAGTAAAGCATGCAACTTGCAAGAGTATAAAGGGAAGGGTTTGGAGAAGTCAAACGCTATTGGAGACACGAATGTTTTTCCCGTGGTTCGGATAGGTGGTGCTATCCTACATCCACGTTGATGGAGACTTCAACCCACGAAGGGTAACGGTTGCGCGAGTCCACACAGGGCTCCACCCAAGGGCAACGGTTGCGCGAGTCCACGAAGGGCTCCACCCACGAAGGGTCCACGAAGAAGCAACCACCCACAAAGGGTCCACGAAGAAGCAACCTTGTCTATCCCACCATGGCCATCGTCCACGAAGGACTTGCCTCACTAGCGGTAGATCTTCACGAAGTAGGCGATCTCCTTGCCCTTACAAACTCCTTGGTTCAACTCCACAATCTTGTCGGAGGCTCCCAAGTGACACCTAGCCAATCTAGGAGACACCACTCTCCAAGAATTAACAAATGGTGTGTAGGTAATGAACTCCTTGCTCTTGTGCTTCAAATGATAGTCTCCCCAACACTCAACTCTCTCTCATAGGATTTGGATTTGGTGGAAAGAAGATTTGAGTGGAAAGCAACTTGGGAAGGCTAGAGATCAAGATTCATATGGTAGGAATGGAATGTCTTGGTCTCAACACATGAGTAGGTGGTTCTCTCTCAGAACATATGAGTTGGAATGGTGTGTGTGTTCTGATGGCTCTCTCACGGAATGAGAAAGAGGTGGAGGGGTATATATAGCCTCCACACAAAATCCAACCGTTACACACAATTTACCAATCTCGGTGGGACCGAATCAGAAAACTCGGTCTGACCGAAATAGTAAACCTAGTGACCGTTAGGAATTTCGGTGGGACTGACATGCAACTCGGTAGGACCGATTCGGTTAGGGTTTGGGCATAATGTAATCTCGGTGAGACCGATTACACAAACTCGGTGAGACCGAATTTGGTAATTAGCTAACCAGAGAGTTGGTCAGGCAAACTCGGTGGGACCGATTTGCTCTTTCGGTGAGACCGAGTGGAACTCGGTGAGACCGAAAAGTTACAAAGGGGAAACACTGAGTTTACATTGCAATCTCGGTGGGACCGATTCGCTCTTTCGGTGGGACCAAAAAGTTACGAAAGGGAAACAGAGAGTTTGCAACCCCATCTCGGTGGGACCGAGATCCTTATCGGTAGAACCGAATTGCTAGGGTTTGGCAGTGGCTAATGACAAGTGAAACTCGGTGGCGCCGGATAGGAAGAATCAGTAGGACCGAGTTGGCTTAGAGTTTAGGTCATATGTGGATATGGGAAAGTAGTTGAGGGTTTTTGGAGCATATCACTAAGCACATGAAGCAAGAGGCTCATTAAGCAACACCTCATCCCTCCTTAATAGTATTGGCTTTTCCTATGGACTCAATGTGATCTTGGATCACTAAAATATAAAATGAAGAGTCTTGAGCTTTTGAGCTTGAGCCAATCCATTGTCCTTAGCATTTTGAGGGTTCCACTTTCACATCCATGCCATGCCAATCATTGAGCTTTCCTGAAATAATTATCTTGGAATAGTATTAGCTCAATGAGCTATATGTTGTTATGAATTACCAAAACCACCTAGGGATAGTTGCACTTTCAATCTCCCCCTTTTTGGTAATTGATGACAACATATAGATCAAAGCTTCGACAAAAGATAATAAGCACGAAATATATCGTCGCTTTGAGAAGTATGTGATAAGTAAGAGCTCCCCCTAAATTTGTGCATATTTAAAATTTGCTTTGGACTGCAAATGCACAAAGATTTAGAGTCATGGGTTACTCTTCCATGTCACATACATCTTGGTGGAGCGCTCAAAATGATGAGATTGAAATGCATGCACTCATCACCAAGAATAGTGAATGATCACAAGCGATAGATAGAATGGTAATATTTAAGCAAGCATTCAGCGAACATTAAGTGTAGCTTATGATCAAACACATGATCATCGATGTCTCACAAGCATAAGGACATAGTATCTCACACACAAGCAAACAAGGTTCGAAAAAAACACCAAATAAAGCAAGAGAGAAAAGCAACAATCTCTCTCTCGAAGCCTATGATCTATTCATCTTCTCCCCCTTTGGCAACAAGTTACCAAAAAGTTCCTAGAAAATGCATAGCACTAGATCGACGCTCAGGCTTGATCTTCAGGTGGTCGTGGAGTCCGAAGCACTCCAAGGACAAAGCCTTCGGTAGACGTGGTCGGAGTCGAGGCTGAAGTGGATGCTGGAGCTGGTGGAACGGAGGCTGTGGCTGGTGCAGACGTTGTAGCTCTGGTGTCAGCAACTGGCAGTGCAGACGACCCCGGACCTCGTGGCACCCTCGCAAAAGCATGAGTCGTGGTCCTGCCTCTCCTCTCATTCATGTCGTCCTGGAGCTGCTCCACGGCAGTCTGTATCTCTGTCACCTTGATGTCCAAGTCATAGAATCTTTGTTCCATGATCCTCTCTAAGCTCGCCTGGTTCCGAGTCAGGGTGGCTATACTCTGCTCAATCCGCAGGGTGGACGCAATCAAGTAACTGAGCTGCTCTTGTTTGGTTTTCAGGAAGTAATCAGATGCCTCCGCTTGAGTAGGCATCCTGGCAGCTTTCTCCTTCTTCGCCTTCTCCTTCTGAGCTTGTGCATGGGCAGATGATGGTTCATTCTCTGTCATCACAACTTCATTGTTCTCGAAATCTGGACGGATGGGCAGGTGTTCCTTATCCAAAAAATATATGCCCGTGCCCATCTTGGAGTTGATGAGCTCCTGAATCTGAGGGGCATATCCACAGCTCCTCTTCTGATCTGCCGCAGTCCTTTTGATCGTTTCCACTATGAGGCTCATAACTTTGAATTTTTGAGGCACGTCAAAAACATGAAGCAAATTGATCGCGTGACCTCTAATCATCTTGTGATCTCCAGACTTGGGCAGAAGGGTGTGCCTAAGGATCCAGTTGATCGTAGGCAATCCTGAGAGCAGATAATGCACTGAGCCAAACTTGAATGTGTCAAGTGCTTCATTAGGAATCTCCTTGTACATGTTGGACATGGAGTTGTGGTCCAAACTTTTCTTGGCATAAATGTCCAAGTCATCTGCTTGCTCCTCCGGGCATTGATTAGCTTCGCCCATTCCTCAACAGTAGAGTTGTACCTTGTACCTTCTGACATCCATGTGATCCTGCCATCCAGATAAAAGTGTGCTGTGGAGTAGAATTGCATGATCAATTCCTCATTCCACTTTGTGAGCTTCTACCCAACAAAGTCCTCTACTTCACACGCCTTGAAGCTGTCCCGAACTCTTGGGTAGTACTCTTCATTGTCCTTGATATAGGTCCAGTCGACCCATCTCATGTCACATACGATTGGCTTCTTGTCAAGTAGCACTGTCTCATAGAAATCTTGCTGCTCCTTGGTATGAAATCTGTAGTCCACTGCAGTCCTTCTCCTAGAAGCATATGGATCTGCTTCTCTCCACTTCCTGAGCCCTGAGTCTCTCCTGAGCTTCATATCCTCAGCCACAGGATGGGCATCGTTGTGGTCTGGGATCTTGGGCTTGAGCTTCCGAAGGACACTCTCTTCCTCATCCTCAGTAACAGTCTTAGGCACTGGGGCCTTGTTCTTCTCAGCTGCAGGAATGCTCCGTGTGTTCCTCTTTGGTGCACTCTTAGGCTTAGATGTAGCCTTAGGTGCTTCCTTGGGCTTGGATGCAGCTCCCTCTGACCTTATGGCATCTCCCATAAGTTTGGCTGCCTTGGGCGCTGGTGCAGCTGCCTCTTCTTCCTCCTCCTCTTCTACCATGATGGAGGCTTTCCCAAGCACTCTGGCTACAGTCTTCTTCACTCTTTCTTTCCTCTTCTTGCCCTCAGCTGAAACGGGCTCAATGGGAGAAGGCTTCTCAGTTGAGGCTCTAGCCTTTGACATGGGTTGCCTGCCTGCTGGCCTCTTGATTTTCAGGCCTAGCTTTGAGCCTTGAGCTGGCTCAACTCTCTTGGAGGTGGGCTCTTCCTCTGCCACATAGTCCTCATCTTCAGAATCTGAGGTTTTCTTCTTCCTTTGTCTCGTGGCAGCTTTTGGCAAATTGCTAGGAGTGCTCCTGCTGCCTTCATTTGAGGAACTTGAGGGGCTAGTGCCCTAACTCAACTGCACTTGCTGCTCTGACAAGTTTTGGCTGTCACTCTGGTCTGACATGTTGCAAACTGACTACTGAGCCTGTGAATAGATTATAGAGGAGATAGAGTGGATGCGCATCACAAAATGCAGAGATTTTTGCAAAAAGAATGATCCAAAAACTTAGTTTTTAGTTTCCCACTGAAATCATCTCGGATCTACCGATTTTCAAACTCGGTGATACCGAAGCAGTTTTGGAACCTAAACTAGTGAACTCGGTCAGACCGAGTCACAGTTCGGTGGCACCGAGACTGCTAGGGTTTCACTGAGTTCAAAAATCAGTCACACCGATGGTAATTCTCGGTCAGACCGAGTTTTACTTGTGCAATGGCATAAGCCAAATCGGTGGGACCGAGTTTTTCAACTCGGTGGGTCCGAGATGGTTTCGGCGGAAATCTAAACCTAGAATTTTCGAATCAAACCTAATCTATGAGCGTTTTGACTGGATAGAAGTTTATCAAACGTGGCCAGAAACAATATGATCACAATGTGCTAGGAATCAGATTGAGGAATAGCACAAAGATCAAGTCCATACCCTAGTTCGGCGTGGACTTGCTACGGCGGCAACGGCTGGGCAGAAATCCCGTTGACGGCGACGGAGACCAGCGACTGGAGGCTGCTGGCGGCGAGAAGACGATCCGGAGACCTCAAGGGCAGAGCAGGCTATTGCGCGGGCGAAGGGGTTCGGAGAAATTTCCAAGTTTTTCCCATGACTATATATAGCCCGACCCTGTCGGTGTGACCGAGTTGAACAACTCGGTGGCACCGAGATTCATAACTACGTGCAGTTACTGAAACTCGGTGAGACCGAAAGGTTCAAATCGGTTGCACCAAGATTGAAAACTTAGATCAACTTAATGATCTCGGTAGGACCGAAAGTGGAGTATCGGTCAGACCGAGAATCATAAAGAGGTTTTGGAAGTTTAAGTCTATGACGAATCGGGGACTCCGAGCGCTCCTCACACAGAGTGGTTCGAATCTGACTTGATCAAATTTTGTGATGCAGCATGAATAGAGTTTGAGACGAGAAAAGCATAGATAGCTAGAGGAGGTTCTTAGGCATTCTTGTCCATCCACTTGGCAAAAGAAGATAAAGCCGAACAATCAAAGCAACAAGTGGATGTCCTCGAATGAGTAAAAATATGCAATCAGCATGCTCACACAATAAGATAGCAAATGGAATATGTGGCAAAGCATGCACAACCAATTCTAGCATCTATCAGGCAATTTGCGATGACTAGGTCATCTATATATATGAGTATATTGACTTAGGAGTCAAGTGAGAACACTTGATCGTAGGTCATACTCATCGTTTAAGCTCAAGTGGGGTTACCACTTTTACATAAAGCATTGTTTTGTTCACATCTTTAGAGTTGCTTTAGCTCAGTCTTAGAGTAAAGCTCCCCCTAGATGTGATATCCCCCCTAAGAGGGATGAACTAACCTTGGGTTTTGTCGATGATGACTTCATGTAGACATTGAAGATGTGGATGCTCAATGTTGATGTAGATCTCTTGGAGCTATCCATTTGAGTGAATTGCACTTTCAATACCTACATGGGTTAGTCCCACAAGGAACAAACAAGGATATCCATAGACATAGAATGATGCACACAAAAGATGATGTCCATGAAAACTTTTAGGTTACCTTGTCCCTTGTCTTACCAACAAGAGGGTTTGTGACTCCTTGAACTAGTGCAAGATGTGGAAGTTGATTGCACTTGTTCTTGCCAAAATGATAAGAGTGAAGTATGTTGGCGGAGTCACCCTCAAGAACTTTCTAGTTCTTCTTCTTTTTGATCCAAATCATCTTGATGGGAATCCTTGGAGTTGTAGTCGTACTTGATGAAGTGGAGCTTGAGGTAGTCTTGGGAATCCACTTGACTAAGGTCTTAGGAGCTTCTTCAAATGCATCAATTTCCTCTTGAAGCTTGTTCTTGCCTTTTTGCTCGTAGTCTTGTGGTGGAAGATCATCTTGAGCTTGTGTCCCCTTGAAAAACTTCTCTTGTTGAGGGACAAACTTTGTCTTGGGGTATTGATCTTCTTCCCATTAAACTCCATTGGCATTGAACTTTCATTCAAAACCAATACCTTGATTCTTCCGGTGCATTCCTTGCTTGCGCACAATTTCCTCGAATTGCTTACTCCCGGCAAGGCTTTTGTACACTCATTTCTCTATAATTCCCTTCAATAAGCTATTTTCTTGCTCAAGTGTAACTTGGCTAAGAGAATCATTAGTGGAATCAAGAGAACTACTAGAAGCAACAATATTGGATTTAGCGTGATCATTGTTACTACTAGCGGAAGAATCTTTCTTGTTAGATTTGACTTGAGGCATGTAATTGGATAAGAGTAAACGCTTGGCAATGTAAGAAGAACTTTTCTTGCGGAGATCATCATTGATTGCCTTTAAGAACTCATGCTCTTGCTCAAGATTGAGTTTTTCAAAGCGTAGCTTCTCATGAGCTCTTAAAAGTTCTCGATGATCTTCGAAGATAGTGTCATGAGCTAACTTAAGAGTTTTTAGTTCTTTAGTTAGAGCCTCAATCTTCTCCTTATCATTGTCATTCGTTTTATCTTGATTAGCATGATTAATTGGTCTTTCATCATAGTATTCATCACTAGAGTTGTCACTAAGCAAATCATCACCTAACAAGTCATCTTCATCACTATCGAAATCAACATACTCGGGGTGTGTTACCTTAGGACCTTTGGCCATGAAGCATCTTCCAATTCCTTCATTTGGTGAGTCAAATATGTCGTAGGAGTTGGTTGACACAAGTGCTAGACCGGCAACACCTTCATCTTGAGTATCTTCGGAGTCGGAGTGATAACTTCTCTCGGAGTGGCTGTCGGAGTCGGAGCCGGATACCCATTCACCAACATGAGCTTGATGTCTTCGTCTTGTGTAGCTCCTTGATGATTTTTCCTTCCTTTCTGAATCCTTGCTTCTCCGTGAGTATCTTCGTTCATAACGATCATCTCTACTCCTTCTCTCTCTTGGTGGTGATCCTTTGCTTCTTCTTTTTGGAGAATCTTCTCTTTTCTTGTAGGGAGCCGTACACTCGTTGGAATAGTGTCCGGGTCTTCCACAATTGTAACAGTTTCTCTCTCGACTAGAAGATCTTTTATCATTCTAGGACCTTGACTTGGAGCTTCTATCTTTGCTTCTACTCTTGTAGAACTTGTTGAAGTTCTTCACCATTAAGCTCAATTCTTCATTGAAGTCTTGTTTCTCACTTGATGATGTAGGGGCTTCACATGAGGCTTTATAGGCACCACTTGACTTGTTGTGAAGTTCCTCTTTATCCTTAAGTGACATATCATGAGCAACAATTCTTCCAATCACTTCCGTTGGCTTGAGATCTTTGTAATTTGGCATCATTTGGATCAATGTGCACACGGTATCATATTTTCCATCCAAGGCTCTTAGGATCTTCTTGATGATGAATCTATCGGTCATCTCTTCACTTCCTAAGCCGGCAATCTCATTTGTGATGAGAGCAAGCCTAGAGTACATTTCAGCGACACCTTCACCATCCTTCATCTTGAACTTGTCAAGTTGGCTTTGAAGCACATCCAACTTGGATTCCTTGACGGAGTCGGTACCTTCGTGCATATCAATCAAAGTGTCCCAAATTTCCTTTGCATTCTCAAGGCGGCTGATTTTATTGAATTCTTCTGGGCATAATCCGTTGAAGAGAATATCACAAGCTTGAGCATTGATTGCAACATCTTCAACTCATCCGCAGTAGCTTCACGGTTTGGTTCTCTCTCATCAAAGAAGTCACCTTGCAAACCAACACACACAATAGCCCAAAAAGCGGGGTTATGTCCAAGAATATGCATTTTCATTTTATGCTTCCAACTAGCAAAATTAGTACCATCAAAGTAAGGACCTCTTCGGTGATAATTTCCCTCGCTAGACGCCATACTCTCCGAGGTTGTGAAACCAAGGCTATGACCACCAAAAGCTATGGAGATCAAGCAAATGGAGACCAAGGCTCTGATACCACTTGTAGGATCGAAAGTATGTCTAGAGGGGGGGGGGTGATTAGACTACTTGACCAATTAAAAACTTAACCTTTTCCCAATTTTAGTTCTTGGCAGATTTTAGCTATTTTAGGACAAGTCAAGCAATCATCACACAATTCAAGCAAGCATGCAAAGAGTTTATGGGCAGCGGGAAGTAAAGCATGCAACTTGCAAGAGTATAAAGGGAAGGGTTTGGAGAAGTCAAACGCTATTGGAGACACGGATGTTTTTCCCGTGGTTTGGATAGGTGGTGCTATCCTACATCCACGTTGATGGAGACTTCAACCCACAAAGGGTAACGGTTGCGCGAGTCCACACAGGGCTCCACCCAAGGGCAACGGTTGCGCGAGCCCACGAAGGGCTCCACCCATGAAGGGTCCACGAAGAAGCAACCACCCACAAAGGGTCCACAAAGAAGCAACCTTGTCTATCCCACCATGGCCATCGCCCACGAAGGACTTGCCTCACTAGCGGTAGATCTTCACGAAGTAGGCGATCTCCTTGCCCTTACAAACTCCTTGGTTCAACTCCACAATCTTGTCGGAGGCTCCCAAGTGACACCTAGCCAATCTAGGAGACACCACTCTCCAAGAAGTAACAAATGGTGTGTAGGTAATGAACTCCTTGCTCTTGTGCTTCAAATGATAGTCTCCCCAACACTCAACTCTCTCTCATAGGATTTGGATTTGGTGGAAAGAAGATTTGAGTGGAAAGCAACTTGGGAAGGCTAGAGATCAAGATTCATATGGTAGGAATGGAATGTCTTGGTCTCAACACATGAGTAGGTGGTTCTCTCTCAGAACATATGAGTTGGAATGGTGTGTGTGTTCTGATGGCTCTCTCACAGAATGAGAAAGAGGTGGAGGGGTATATATAGCCTCCACACAAAATCCAACCGTTACACACAATTTACCAATCTCGGTGGGACCGAATCAGAAAACTCGGTCTGACCGAAATAGTAAACCTAGTGACCGTTAGGAATTTCGGTGGGACTGACATGCAACTCGGTAGGACCGATTCGGTTAGGGTTTGGGCATAATGTAATTTCGGTGAGACCGATTACACAAACTCGGTGGGACCGAATTTGGTAATTAGCTAACCAGAGAGTTGGTCAGGCAAACTCAGTGGGACCGATTTGCTCTTTCGGTGAGACTGAGTGGAACTCGGTGAGACTGAAAAGATACAAAGGGGAAACACTGAGTTTACATTGCAATCTCGGTGGGACTGATTCGCTCTTTCGGTGGGACCGAAAAGTTACAAAAGGGAAACAGAGAGTTTGCAAGCCCATCTCGGTGGGACCGAGATCCTTATCGGTAGAACCGAATTGCTAGGGTTTGGCAGTGGCTAATGACAAGTGAAACTCGGTGGCACCGGATAGGAAGAATCGGTAGGACCGAGTTTGGCTTAGAGTTTAGGTCATATGTGGATATGGGAAAGTAGTTGAGGGTTTTTGGAGCATATCACTAAGCACATGAAGCAAGAGGCTCATTAAGCAACACCTCATCCCTCCTTAATAGTATTGGCTTTTCCTATGGACTCAATGTGATCTTGGATCACTAAAATATAAAATGAAGAGTCTTGAGCTTTTGAGCTTGAGCCAATCCATTGTCCTTAGCATTTTGAGGGTTCCACTTTCACATCCATGCCATGCCAATCATTGAGCTTTCCTGAAATAATTATCTTGGAATAGTATTAGCTCAATGAGCTATATGTTGTTATGAATTACCAAAACCACCTAGGGATAGTTGCACTTTCAAATATATTATGTGCTTAATATGAATGTCAATTAGATTAATAAATGGATTATTAATAATAGGACAATTAGCCTGCTAATGGCGAATTAGCCTACTAATTGGGTTTTGCTATTGCAAACCATTATTGAGAAAATACCATGGGCGATGGCCTTAGGCAACGCACACAGTTTCTAGGAATAAACCATGTAGGATCAATGAACAATCACACATGACCTTCTCTTGAAAACTATTTGCGTTAGGCCACCTTGCGCAAACATTTACCACATAAAAACTTTGTGTGATGGACAACCTTTGCCACATAGTTTTAAAAGCACAAGTGCTCCCTAGGTGGTTTTGGTAATTAATGTCAACATATCTCTTGTTGGACAAATATTTTTATCTAGTATATTTCAGAAAGTTCAACAAAGGCGTGGCATGAACAAGAGGATGTGGAACTCCTTCAAGAAGCTAAGGACAAAGATTGGCAAAAGCGCAAGACTCTTCATTTCTATTTTTGTGATCCAAGATCACATTGAGTCCATTGGAAAACTAATACTATTAAAATGGGATGAGTTGTTGCTTAATGGTCTGCTTGCTCAAAGTGCTTAGTGATATGCTCCAAAGCCCTCAACCACTTTCTCAATTCCAACTATGTCCTAAACCTAAAGCCAAACTTGGCCCCACCGATTTGATCTATCCGGCGCCACCGAGTTCATTTGACATAGCCACTTCCAAAAACCCTAATCAGTTTGGTCTCACCGATGGGATCTCGGTCTCACCGAGATGGGCTTGCAAACTCTCTGTTGCCTGTTGCAATTATTTTGGTCTCACCGAGATACGCAGTCGGTCTAACCGAGTTTGCTTGACGAAATCTCTGTTTGCTTATTACCAAAATCGGTCTCACCGAGTTTGTGTAATCGGTCAAACCGAGTTTAGGTTTTACCCTAACCCTAGCACATCAGTCCCACCGAGTTGGTATTGTCGGTCCCACCAAAAAGACTAACGTTCACATTTTGAACCAGGTCGGTTTCACCGAGTTTCACTATTCGGTCCCACCGAGTTTGGTAAATTGTGTGCAACGGTTATATTTTGTGTGGAGGCTATAAATTCCCCTCCACGCCCTTCCATTTGAGAGAGAGCCATGAGAACGTGCCTACACTTCCAGCATTAATTTTCTGAGAGAGAACCACCTACTCATGTGTTGAGACCAAGACATTCCAATCCAACCACAAGAATCTTGATCTGTAGCCTTCCCCAAGTTGCTTTCCACTCAAATCATCTTTCCACCATATCCAAATATGTGAGAGAGAGTTGAGTGTTGGGGAGACTATCATTTGAAGCACAAGAGCAAGGAGTTCATCATCCACACACCATCTATTACCTTTTGGAGAGTGGTATCTTCTAGATTGGCTAGGTGTCACTTGGGAGCCCCCGTCAAGATTGTGGAGTTGAACCAAGGAGTTTGTAAGGGCAAGGAGATCGCCTACTTCGTGAAGATCTACCCAAGTGAGGCAAGTCCTTCGTGGGCGATGGCCATGGTGGGATAGACAAGGTTGCTTCTTCATGGACCCTTCGTGGGTGGAGCCCTCCGTGGACTCGGGCAACCGTTACCCTTCGTGGGTTGAAGTCTCCACCAACGTGGATGTACGATAGCACCACCTATTGGAACCACGCCAAAAATCCTCGTGTCTCCAATTGCGTTTGCACACTCCAATCCCATCCCTTTACTTTCTTGCAACTTATGCTTTACATTCTGCTACTCATATACTCTTGTCATGCTTGCTTGACATGTATTGTGAATGTTTAAACTTGTGCTAAAACTCCACCTTAACTTAACGAACTTAAAAACTGCTACTTTTCTTTGTTGAGGGTCTAATCACCCCCCTGTAGACACCTCTTCTCGATCCTTTCAATTGGTATTAGAGCATTGGTCTCCATTGCTTTGGTTTAATCACCATTGGAGGAAGATGGATGAGTCTATGATGGGGAGTTTTAGACGTAGAGTGCCTATACTTGATGGGGAGTTCTTTAATGCTTGGAAAAATGAGATGCTTGATATTTTCAATGAATATCATTTGAACAAGTACATTACTAGCCCGTGTGCACCCCTTGTTGACCCCTTGCATCCTACCCCTGATGAGTCTCTTGACATGATCTGCAATCTTAGAACTATCAATCTTATCATTAGAGGATTGCCTAGAAATTTGATTGGTTGCTTGCCTAGTCTTGATTGTGCTTACACCATATGGAGATTTCTTGAGGAACGATTTCCAAACTATTTCTTGCAAAATCTAGATGTGATTCTTCAAAAGTCCATTGCTTTAAGTAAGATGAATCCCAATGATCCTAAGTTTGGTGATTGTTTATTTGAGCTTCGTGACCTTATGTGTGCTAAAGGAGATGTTGGAATCATTAGTAATATCATCTCGTAAGTCATTAGAATTCATAAAGATGAACATTTTCATGATCATAAATCTAATGAATCACTCTCTCTAGGTGATGATCAATCACAAGATGATGTTGAACATGGATACTATGATGAGGATGATGATAGTGACTTTGATCTCGATGAGTCTATGAGACACTTTGGTCTTATGGCTAATCTTCACAGCTACATGGCTGGAGGAAAGGAATGGGTTCTTGATAGTGGATGTACTGATCACATGATAGGAGACAAGGATATGTTTCGTGAGCTTGTTGAAAACGACGTCCCTTGAAAATGTTTCACTTTTGGTGACAACTCAAAGGGTAAGGTGGCTGGCTTTGGTAAGGTGGCCATCTCACATGATAGCTCCATCCAAAATGTTATGTTCATTGAATCTCTTGACTTTGGAATCAATGTCCTATTTACTAAAGTAGATTGCAAGTGTTTCGAAGAGATAATCATAAAATGGTCTTTACCGGTATACGTAGAGGTGACCTATACATTGTTGATTTCACTAAAAAGGTTCAACCTAGAACTTGCTTAATTGCTAAATCTTCTGAAGGTTGGTTATGACATAGAAGGTTTGACCATGTGGGCATGCGAAATCTTGATAAGCTTATTAAAGGTGATCATATCCTTGGAGTGAAGGATGTTATATTTGACAAGGATAGATTGTGCAGTTCTTGTCAAGCAGGAAAACAGGTTGGAGGAAGCCACCCCATGAAGAACATCATGACCACGAGAAGACCACTCGAGCTGCTCCATATGGATCTTTTTGGTCCAAATGCCTATAAAAGTCTCAGTGGAAATTCATTTGGTTTAGTCATAGTCGATGATTTTTCAAGATTTACGTGGGTGTTCTTTCTTGATGATAAATTGCATGTCCAAAAGATCTTCAAGAACTTCGCTAGGAAGGCCCAAAGTCAATTTGAAGTGAAGATCAAGAAGGTTCGCAGCGACAAAGGAACGGAGTTCAATAACGCAAATGTGGACACCTTTCTTGATGAAGAAGGGATTTCACATGAGTTCTAGGCTACATACACGCCTCAACAAAATGTATTTGTTGAGAGGAAGAACCAGACTCTTATTGAGATGGCGATAACGATTCTTGATGAGTAAAAGACACCAAAACACTTTTGAGCGGAAGCGTTTGAGACAGCTTGTCATGCAACAAATCATCTATATCTTCACAAGCTACTCGGCAAGACGGCATACGAGCTTCTCACCGGTAACAAACCCCAAGTTGGATACTTTCGAGTATTCGGCTCAAAGTGCTATATTCTTGATAAGCATCGTCGTTCTAAATTTGCTCCTAAATCTCATGAGGGTTTCCTACTCGGTTATGGCTCAAACTCTCACACTTATCGTGTCTACAACAATTTCACCCGAAAGGTTGAAGAGACGGTAGATGTGAAGTTTGATGAATCTAATGGCTCGCAAGTAGAGCAATTGCCAATTGATGTAGGAGACAAAGACCCTTCAGAAGCAATCCAAGACTTGTCTATTGGCAAGATTCGCCCATCGGAGGTGAACGAGAGTACCTCGTCCATCCAAGTGGAAGATTCTACCTCACGACAAAGTGAAACAAGAGTTGACTCAGAGGCATCCACAAGTGGGACATCCCAAGATGGAGAAAACAAGGAAGTACATCAAGATGAACCTCATCAACCCCTTCTCCACCTCCACAAGAGAACAGCAACACCAACAATGAAGAAGGCCAAGAGGACGAACAAGATGATGTTCCACCCCGACCCAAACAAAAGCTCCCACGTGTTAGAGCAAGAGTCTCAAGAGACCATCCCGTCGAACAAATCTTTGACGATATCCAAATAGGGAGAATTACTCGCTCTAAAACTCGTTTGGCTAATTTCTGTGAACATTATTCATTCATCTCTGGCATTGAACCTATGAAGGTTGAATAAGCGCTTGATGATCCGGACTAGGTGAACGCTATGCATGAAGAGCTACACAATTTCGAGAGGAACCAAGTCTGGACATTGGTAGAGAAGCCGGACAACAACCAAAATTTCATTGGTACCAAATGGGTGTTTCGGAATAAGCAAGATGAAGATGGACAAGTTGTATGCAACAAGGCCCATCTCATCGCTCAAGGCTACACTCAAGTCGAAGGTATGGACTATGGTGAGACATATGCCCTTGTTGCTAGACTTGAGTCCATACGCATCTTACTTGCTTATGCTAATCATCATGATATCACATTCTATCAAATGGACATTAAAAGTGTTGTTCTAAATGGTGAAATTGAGGAGGAAGTTTATGTTAGACAACCTCCCGGCTTTGTTAATCCTAAGAAACCCGACCATGTTTACAAACTTCACAAAGCTCTTTATGGTCTTAAACAAGCTCCTAGAACGTGGTATAAATGTTTGACCAAGTTTCTTATTAAAAAGGCTTTGAGATTGGAAACTTTATTCTACTCTCTTTACTAAAAGGCTTAATGGTGAATTATTTGTGTGCCAAATTTATGTTGATGATATTATATTTGGTTCGACTAACCCTCATTTTAGTGAAAAGTTTGGAAGGTTAATGCCGGAGAAGTTTGAGATGTGTATGATGAGTGAACTCAAGTTCTTTCTTGGTTTGCAAATCAAGCAAACTAAGGAGGGTACTTGTGTTTCCCAAACAAAGTATACCAAGGACTTATTCAATAAGTTCAACATGCAAGAAAGCAAAGGTATGAAAACACACATCCTACTAGTGGACATCTTGACTTGACTAAGGATGGCAAACCGGTTGACCAAAAGGTTTATCGCTCTATGATTGGTTCATTGGTATATCTATGTGCCTCCCATCCCGATATTATGCTAAGTGTGTGCATGTGTGCACGATATCAAGTGGCCCCTAAAGAATGTCATCTTAAGGCTGTGCAAATGATAGTGAGATACTTAATTCACACACCAAACTTTGGCATTTGGTATCCTAAGAGGTCTTCTTTTGGGGGGAATTTTGTTTTTGCCACTCTAGATTTTGCCAATTTTCCTTATGCCACTCTAGATTTTAACATTTCACTTTTGCCACTCTTAGTTTTTGATAATTATCACAATCGCCATTCTAGTGGCCAAAGCAACATTTTCAGAGTGGCAATTGTGATACATTTCAAAAACTAAGAGTGGCAAAAATGAAATAAAATTATTTAGCTTTTGCCACAGAATGGTAATTGTGATAATTGTCAAAAGCTATGTGTGGCAAAAGTGAAATGTCAAAATCTAGAATGGCATAAGGAAAATTGGCAAAATCTATAGTGGCAAAAACAAAATTTTCCCCTTCTTTTGATCTTGTTGGCTACTCCAATTCGAACTATGCCAAAGACAAGGTTGATAGAAAGTCCAGTTCATGTACTTGTCAATTTCTTGGTAGATCTCTTGTGTCTTGGTCCTCCAAGAAACAAAACTCGGTATCCTTATCCACCGCCGAAGAAGAATACATTGCCGCCGGTTCATGTTGTGCTCAATTACTTTGGATGACCCAAACTCTTAAAGATTATGGGATATATGTGAAACATGTTCCATTTCTTTGTGATAATGAAAGTGCTATTAAGATTGCTCAAAATCCCATGCAACATTCTCGAACTAAGCATATTGAAGTTCGTCATCATTTCATTCGAGATCATGTTGCTAAAGGAGACATCGATCCTAAGCATGTTCGTATCGATAAGCAATTGGCGGATATATTCACCAAACCGCTTGATGAGAAAGTATTTTTCTGTTTGAGAGGTGAATTGAACATTATTGATGCCTCAAACTTGGAGTAGAAACTCCATTTGGATGCATGCAAGGCATGAACCTTTGACTAATCCTTGATATTTCTCTTATGATGATGATGATATGTCTTGGATTTATATTTGTACCCTTGCATGTCATATAACCCTTGTAGGTACTTGGATGAATCCAAATCTATGAGATTGCAACTCACTCACATCTTGAGCAATCTCTACATCACCAAGTCTCTACAATATGGTGGTTGAAGACAAGGAAGCATGAATCCTTTCCACATATCCTTTGACAATTTCTTTCTATCAAATTTCATTTGATATCAAATTTCATGATTGTCACTTTAGATACACAAGTTCACTTCCTTGCAAGACTAACCCATGTGGGTAGATGAACTCAAACTGCAAGTGGTGCTCCCAACTCTTGATGGGCTACATCAACCTTGAGCACCCTACACAAGTTCAACTACATGATCAAGATCAACACGACCACCCAAGGTATGTCACTCCATCTTATAAAAGCTTTACCCCAAGCCATGGGTCAAAGCAGCTCAACAAGATGTGAATACATCAAAATGCTTAAACAAAAAATGGTAACCCCATTTTGAGCTTAAACGATGAGTATGACCTACGATCAAGTGTTCTCACTTGACTCCTCAGTCAATATACTCTAACATTGGTGACTTCGTCACTGACCCTCTCTAGATGAAGTTCTCTAGTGTTTCTTTGAGTTCTTGCATTTGTGCCTAGCATGTTTCCCTTTCACATCATCTAGATTTCTTTTCTTTTTCTCTGTTATGTTCTGCATTCCCCTGCATCCGATTCATGGCAAATCTTTCAGTTAATTCCCTGCAAATCTTTGTGAGATCTTATTTGCCTAGTGAGCTGAGATGACAAAATTCTTTCTTCAGTATTGAACTCGGTCTCACCGATTTATACATCATGACTAGACCTAACTACAATGCTACATTGTAGATTGTTCATCGGTTCAACCGACAAGGACAAACCCGATCTGACCAATATGCATCATCTATGACACTGCCAACTCGGTGTCACCGATGAGAATAACTCGGAGTAACCGATCTCACTACTGAGAAAACCATTTTGCCACTATCATTGACATTTCTCTTTCCAGCTCCACTCGATGATTCTTTTCCACTACCAGCATCTTAAAATTACATGCTGCTTTGTAATGTGACTCAAGGACAGAACTTACTTGACTAATGCTCCAGAAGATCCCTTCTTGGAAATTGATGTCAAAGGGGGAGAGGGAGCACATCAAAGCTTATCACATAAGGGAGAAAGCATGCCTTTAGCTTCTCCAGATGCTTATTATCCATAGAGGAGAGAAGTCACATGTCTTCAAGAGGGGAAAGACATGTTAGTATGTGTTATGATTTTTTCTCTGATTTTCTATTCCCTATCTTCTCCCATTATCCAATATCAGATTCAGGGGGAGAAAGAGCTCATTTCTAAGGGAAGAAAATCTTTGGAATTCATTGCATATATGTATTCTCTGGGACATTTCTATATCCAAATAGAGTACTAAGTACTCACTCACTACATGTCATCCCAATCTTGGTACACTTGTGGTTGTCTCATCTTGCTTTGCTTAGTAGGTGTTCTTGTGTTATCTAACCTTGTTTTCTCAGGATCATCTCTTCCAAAGTCAGCTCAAGACCAAAAGGTAAGTATATGCATCACACTCATGTGCATGATCATCTCTTGTTGATGTACATACTGTTTGCAAGAAGGACTCATGAACATGGCAGTACATTTCCCATTTCACACCATTTAGTCCGATGCATATAGCCAAGATACATGGAACACATTGCTTGCTTTGACATGCTTATGCATCCATATGCTCTTATAATCTATCTTCACATGATTGCATACATGTAGGTGGAGCATATGCATGTTACATGTATTTCCAAAGATTTACTTGATATTCTTCATATCCTTATCTAAAAGCTTTGATGTATGTTGTCATCAATTACCAAAAAGGGGGAGATTGAAAGCACAAGTGCCCCTTAGGTGATTTTGGTAATTAATGTCAACATATCTCTTGTTGGAATAATATTTTTATCTAGTATATTTAAAAAGTCCAATAAAGGCATGACATGAACAAGAGGATGTGGAACCCCTTCAAGAATCTAAGGACAAAGATTGGCAACAGCTCAAGACTCTTCATTTCTATTTTGGTGATCCAAGATCACATTGAGTCCATAGGAAAGCCAATACTATTAAAAGGGGATGAGGTGTTGCTTAATGGTCTGCTTGCTCAAAGTGCTTAGTGATATGCTCCAAATCCCTCAACCACTTTCTCAATTCCAAATATGTCCTAAACCTAAAGTCAAACTCAACCCCACCGATTTGATCTATCCGGCGTCACCGAGTTCACTTGACATAGCCACTGCCGGAAACCATAATTAGTTCGGTCTCACCGATGGGATCTCGGTCTCACCAAGATGGGCTTGCAAACTCTCTGTTTCCTGTTGCAATTATTTCAGTCTCACCGAGATACGTGATGTCTACTATGCAACTTTATTCTTATAGACACGTGTTGGGCCTCCAAGCATAGAGTTTTGTAGGACAATAGCAATTTTCCCTCAAGTGGATGACCTATGGTTTATCAATCCATGAGAGGTGTAGGATGAAGATGGTCTCTCTCAAACGTCCCTGCATCCAAATATAAGAAATCTCTTGTGTCCCCAACACACCCAATACAATGGCAAATTGTATAGGTGCACTAGTTCGGCGAAGAGATGATGATAAAAGTGTAATATGGATGGTAGAATTATATTTTTATAATCTAAATAAATAAAAACATCAAGGTAACAAATAGTAAACGGGCACAAAAACGGTATTGCAATGCTTGAAAATGAGGCCTAGGGTCCGTACTTTCACTAGTGCAACCTCTCAACAATGCTAATATAATTGGATCATATAACCGCCCCTCAAAGTGCAACGAAGAATCACTCCAAAGTTCCTATCTAGCGGAGAACATAAGATGGAATTGTTTGTAGGGTACGAAACCACCTCAAAGCTATTCTTTCCGATCAATCTATCCTAGATTTCATACTAAAATAACACGGAGCTATTCTTTCCGATCGATCTAACCAAGAGTTCGTACTAAAATAACACCAAAGCAAAGTCAGATTTATATTATTCAATTCAACACAAAGAACTTCAAAGAGTGCCCCAAGATTTCTACTGGAGAAACAAAGATAAGAACGTGCATCAACCCCTATGCATAGATTACCCCAATGTCACCTCGAGAATCCGCGAGTTGAGGGCTAAAACATATATCAAGTGAATCAATACGATACCTAATACGTCTCAAATGTATCTAGAATTTTTTTGTTCCATGCTGTTATATTATCAATCTTGGTTGTTTATAATCATTTTATAGTCATTTTATATCATTTTTTGTACTAACCTATTAACATAGTGCCAAGTGCCAGGTTCTGTTTTTTCCGTGGTTTTTACATCACAGAAAATCAATATCAGACGGAGTCCAAATGCCACAAAACTTTACGGAGAATTTTTATGGGCCAAAAGGAACACAACGGGCCCTGGCTGTGCCTTGGGGTGCCTCGAGGGGGGCACAACCCACCAGGGCGCGCTAGGAGGCCCAGATGCGCCCTGGTGGGTTGTGCCCACCTTGGGTGCCCCCGGACCGCCTCTTTGCTCTTTAAATACCCCCAAAACCCCAGAACCCTACGGGAGTCGACAAAATATTCATCCAGCCCCCGTAGAGTCCAGAACCACCAGATCCAATCTAGACACCATCATATGGGGTTCACCACCTTCATTGGTGCCTCTCCGATGATGCGTGAGTAGTTCTTTGTAGACCTTCGGGTCCGTAGTTAGTAGCTAGATGGCTTCATCTCTCTCTCTATCTCTCTCTCTCTGCCTCTCTTTATTCTCAATACAATGGTCTCTTGGAGATCCATATGATGTAACTCTTTTGCGGTGTGTTTGTTGGAATTCGATGAACTTTGAGTTTATGATCAGATCTATCTTTTTATATGCATGAAAGTTATTTGAGTTTCTTTGATCTCTTATATGCATGATTGCTTATAGCCTCATATTTCTTCTTCGATATTTTGGTTTTGTTTGGCCAACTTGATCTATTTATCTTGCAGTGGGAAGAGGTGCTTTGTAGTGGGTTCGATCTTACGGTGCTTGATCCCAGTGATAGAAAGGGAAATGTCATGTATGTATCATTGCTACTAAGGATAAAATGATGGGGTCTATCTCTACATAGATAGATCTTGTCTACATCATGTCATCGTTCTTATTGCATTACTCTGTTTCTCCATGAACTTAATACACTACATGCATGCTGGATAGCGGTCGATGTGTGGAGTAATAGTAGTAGATGCAGACAGGAGTCGGTCTACTAATCTTGGACGTGATGCCTATATAATGATAATTGCCTGGATATCGTCATAATTATTTGAGGTTCTATCACTTGCCCAACAATAATTTGTTTACCCACCATTTGCTATTTTTCTCGAGAGAAGCCACTAGTGAAACCTACGGCCCCCGGGTCTTCTTTCTCATATATTTGCCTTTGCGATCTATTTTTATTTTCTTTTATTTTCAGATCTATTAATCCAAAAAACCAAAAATACTTTTCTGTACTTTATTTTATTTGCAATCCATTTATTCAATCTATTGCAACTTTTTCCCGTCACAAACCAATTTCTGGCACCGTTACCCGAAAGGGATTAACAACCCCGTTAACACGTCGGGTTGCAAGGATTTGGTATCTGTGTGCAGGGGCTGTTTACGTTGTGTTGCTTGGTTCTCCTACTGGTTCGAGAACATTGGTTTCATATACGAGGGAAATACCTACCGCCGATGTCTTGCATCATCCCTTCCTCTTTGGGAAATACTGACGTAGCTTCAAGCGACATCAAAAGGAATTTCTAGCGCCGTTGCTGGGGAGGATCTTCACCATATACCAGGTTCCTAATCACATATCTCATCTCCTTGCAATTCACATTATTTTCCATTTTCCTCTCGTTTTCCTCTCCCCCACTTCACAAAAAATTGCCGTTTTATTCACCTCTGTTTTCCGTTCGCCGTTTTCTTGTCGGTTCTATCCTTCGCTTGCAATCATGAGTGGTTTCGGTATGTCACCAATAGATGATGGCCTAGATCCTAAAATTGGATGTACGGGCAATATGGATGCTAAAACCTTTATCTTGGGGCAAGGTAACGTTATGGGAAAAGAACGTATCCAAGAATTTTTCAATTGTGTTGGGAAGCTAAGTCTTGATGATGCCCCTATACTTAAAACTACTAGATCTTATGCGGATGCTATTTCAGCACTAGTTCTGAAACTTGAAGTAAATTTATTCATACCCATCCTACCCTGCAAAGATTGTTTTTTGAGCTCCCCGTTATAAATAATCCTAGAGCTAAAAAGTTGGCCACACTTGTTCTTATGAATGAGTTTGATTACATAATACAGGAAGCTAGGGAAATCTTTGACTTTTATGGTATGAATCATGAAAAATCTATGATAGATGAAATTCTTTATAATAGTGACCATGCTTTATGACATTTGCTTGGGGACAATAAAATCTTTGATGATAATCTTAGAAAGGAAGTCCCAGTTCTAGATATAATCCCACAAGTTTTCAATAATGTTAATCAACATTACTCTTGGATTGTTGCGGGAAATCAAAAGGGGTATGATGAAAACCAACTTAGGATTGCTAAGGCCTCTATGGATAACATGTTTTATGTTGTGTTCACAAAACGCTATGATGGAAATTCCTCTAAGAAAGTTAAGAACAAGGATGACAAAACTTAGATCCTTGCTTTATGCCTAGCTAAGGGCGTAAAACTATAGCGCTTGTTGGGAGGCAACCCAATGAACAAATTTTATTTTTGCTTTTTGCTTTGTGTTCTTGAGTGTTAACACAATTACGCTACTGTTATCATTGTGTTTTTTATGTTTTAATTAGTGTTTGTGCCAAGTAAAGCCTTTAGGATCTTCTTGGGTGATAGTTGTTTGATTTTGCTAAAAAAGCAGAAACTTTTACACTCATGAAATTAATTTCAATTTTTTACCAGAGAGTGATAAAATACCCATTCCACTTGAAGTAGATCAATATACAAATTTCTCAGGTCGTCCTAATTTTTCAGAATTGTTTGAGTTACAGAAGTATTCGAAATAGTCAGATTGCTACAGACTGTTCTGTTTTGACAGATTCTGTTTTCTTTGTGTTGTGTGCTTATTTTGATGGCTCTACGGTTTTCTTTGATGAGTTTTTGCCATAGAAAAGTTGGAATACAGTAGATATAATACAAAAACAAAATATGAATTGGTTTGATACAACACTTATAGTAATGATTTATTATTCTTATACTAACGGATCTCACGAAGGTTTTGTTGAGTTTTGTGTGATTGAAGTTTTCAAGTTTTGGGTTATCTTACGATGGATGAAGGAAGGATGGAAGAGCCTAAGCTTGGGGATGCCCCGGCATCCCAACCTATTATCCAAAAATGAGCAACCAAGTAAGCTTGGGGATGCCCCGAGTGGCATCCCCGCTTTCTTCCAACGATCATCGGTATTTTACTTGAAACTATATTTTTATTCGTCACATGATATGTGTTTTGCTTGGAGTGTCTTGTATGATATGAGTCTTTGCTTGTTTTATTTTGTGTTTTAAGTCATCAATCCTTGCTGGACACACCTATTTGAGAGAGCAAAAATTATGTCATGACTTGTTAGAATTGCTCTCTATGCTTCACCTAAAATTTTATGAGCACTAGACTCGCTCTAGTGTTTCACTTATATCTTTTTGAGCACGGTGTGATTTAGTGTTTTTGAACAAATGCTCTCTTGCTTCACTTAGATTTATTTGAGAGTTAGTATAATTTGAGAGAAAGAAAAATTTATTATGCTCATGATCTTCACTTATATTTGTTGGAGCTTGTCAAAAGCAACACATGAAAATTAGTCCCAAAGTGATAGATATCCAAGAAGGATATAATAAAAACTTTCATGAAGATCATTGGACAAAATAAACTTGATTCTTAGTAATAGCTTTGAGATATGATGATGTGATATGTGAGTCATCTTGATGAGTAATTATGCTTTAGTAAGAATATTGGTGTTAAGGTTTATGATTCCCTATGCAAGTACGAAAGTCAATAGTCATGCAATGAAATTACATCCTACTTGTGGTGCATTATTCAGTGTTACTTATGCTTAATGCTTGCTTATGAGATTATTCGTTTGTTAGTTGGTCGCTTCCCAATCTTTTGCTAGCCTTCATTTTGCACTAAGTACGATAACTACTTGTGCATCCAAAAACCTTTAACCCAGTTTTGCCACATGAGTCCACTATATCTACCTATGTGCTTTATTCTTTTTCTGTTCTAAGCAAATTTGCATGTGCCATCTCTAATTTTGAAAATAAACTTCTCTTTTGTGTGTTTGTTTCGCTCGGGGAGCGGTGAGGGGTGGCTAATATTTTCCATGCTAGATGTGTTATTCTCAAGACGGGTGTTTATTCACTTGTAATTGCACGAGAGTAAGGCAAAGGTATTAGGGATGCCCAGTCCCGAAATGCAAAAATGAATTTACTTTATGTTGTCAAAAAATAAATTCCTTGGAAAGTGTTGGTATGGAGGGCAACCGTGGATGGCTAGCCATGGAAAGTGAAAGTATGGTGAAAGAGGAATAAACTTTATTTTCTGTTTGGGAACCGCCTATGATATATCTAAGCATGGAAAGTATTGGGAACTCTAAGTCATTTTCATTGGTGGGATGGATACACCTCTCAAAATGTTTTTATCTCTAAGTTTTTCGCTTTGAGCTCTGGCACCTCTACAAATACCTACTTCCCTCTGCGAAGGGCCTTTCTATCACTTTATGCAATTTTTATTTTGAGTCTCCATCTTCTCTTATAAAAGCACCAACTAGGAGGAAATATGATCGTACTTAAGTATTGGGTGTAGCTAATATTCGAGTGTGTTTCATGAATGGATCAATGTTTGAGCATGATGGGCTAGGGATAACTTATTTTAGTGTTGATATTTTGAAAGACATGGTTGCTTGTTGATATGCTTGGGTATCTAAATTATCATGTCAAAACTAGACTATTGCTTTGAACAACTAAAAGTACAATTGTCCATGCTATAAAGAAAAGAATATGATATGACATGATAGGCAGCATTCCACACCAGAAATTCTGTTTTATCACTTACCTAATCGAGCACGAGTAGGAGTTAAGCTTGGGGATGCTGATACGTCTCCAATGTATCTATAATTTTTGATTGTTCCATGCTGTTATATTATCAATCTTGGATGCTTATAATCATTTTATATCATTTTTTGGTACTAACCTATTGACATAGTGCCAAGTGCCAGTTCCTGTTTTCCCTATTTTTTATATCGCAAAAAATCAATATCAGACGGACTCCAAATGCCACGAAACTTTACAGAGAATTTTTATGGGTCAAAAGGAACACAACGGGCCCTGGCTGCGCCTGGGGGTGGGGGTGCCCCGAGGGGGGCACAACCCACCAGGGCACGCCAGGAGGCCCAGGCGCGCCCTGGTGGGTTGTGCCCACCTTGGGTGCCCCCCGGACCGCCTCTTTTCTCTATAAATACCCCAAAAATCCTAGAACCCTAGGGGAGTCGACGAAATAGTCATCTAGCCACCGCAGAGTCCAGAACCACTGATCCAATCTAGACACCATCTCGTATGGGGTTCACCACCTCCATTGGTGCCTCTCCGATGATGCGTGAGTAGTTCTTTGTAGACCTTCGGGTCCGTAGTTAGTATCTAGATGTCTTCATCTCTCTCTCTCTCTCTCTCTCTCTCTCTCTCTCTTGGTTCTCAATACAATGGTCTCTTGGAGATCCATATGATGTAACTCTTTTGCGGTGTGTTTGTTGGGATCCGATGAACTTTGAGTTTATGATCAGATCTATCTTTTTATATCCATGAAAGTTATTTGAGTTTCTTTGATCTCTTATATGCATGATTGCTTATAGCCTCGTATTTCTTCTCCGATATTTGGGTTTTGTTTGGCCAACTTGATCTATTTATCTTGCAATGGGAAGAGGTGCTTTGTAGTGGGTTCAATCTTACGGTGCTTGATCCCAGTGACAGAAAAGGGAAACGACACGTATGTATCGTTGCTACTAAGGATGAAACGATGGGGGTCTATCTCTACATAGATAGATCTTGTCTACATCATGTCATCGTTCTTATTGCATTACTCCGTTCCTCCATGAACTTAATACACTAGATGCATGCTGGATAGCGGTCGATGTGTGGAGTAATAGTAGTAGATGCAGGTAGGAGTCGGTCTACTAATATTGGACGTGATGCCTATATAATGATCATTGCCTCGATATCGTTATAATTATTTTAGGTTCTATCAATTGCCCAACAGTAATTTGTTTACCCACCGTCTGCTATATTTCTCGATAGAAGCCACTAGTGAAACCTACGCCCCCCGGGTCTTCTTTCTCACATATTTGCCTTTGCGATCTATTTTATTTGCTTTTATTTTCAGATCTATTAATCCAAAAAAAACCCAAATACTTTGCTGCACTTTATTTTATTTGCGATCTATTTATTCAATCGATTACAACTTTTTCCCATCACGTACTAATTTCTGGCACCATTACCCAAAAAGGATTGACAACCCCTTTAACACGTCGGGTTCCTAAGATTTATTATCTGTGTGCAGGGGCTGTTCACATTGTGTTGCTTGGTTCTCCTACTTGTTCGATAACCTTGGTTTCATATCTGAGGGAAATACCTATCGCCGCTGTGCTGCATCATTCCTTCCTCTTTGGGGAAATACCGACGTAGCTTCAAGCGACATCAATACCCCATTGTCACCACGAGTATTCATATGCAAGAAATATATCAAGTGCTCTCAAATCCATAAAAGTATTCAATCCGATAAAACGAAATCTCAAAAGGAAAACTCAATTCATCACAACAAGATAGAGAGGGGAAAACACCATATGATCCGACTATATTAACAAAGCCCGCGATACATCAAGATCGTGACATCTCAAGAACACGAGAGAGAGAGAGATTAAACACATAGCTACTGGTACAAACCCTCAGCCCCGAGGGTGGACTACTCTCCTCATCATGGTGGCCGCCGGGATGATGAAGATGGCCACCAGTGATGATTTCCCCCTCCGGCAGGGTGCCAGAATGGGTCTAGATTGGTTTTCGGTGGCTATAGAGACTTCGGCAGCGGAACTTCTGGTCTAGGTTAATCCCGAGGGGTTTTGGAATATTTGGCGCGCCCTGGTGGGTTGTGCCCCCTCAGGGCACCCCCAGGTGCTGCTCCGGCCCATCGGGAGTCTTCTGGTCCAAAAAAATTCACAAAATTTTTGGCGGTGTTTGGACTTCGTTTGATATTGATTTTCCGTGATGTAAAAAACAAGCGAAAACAGCAACTGGCACTGGGAACTGGGTCAATAGGTTAGTCCCAAAAAATGATATAAAATTTCTATAAAATGATTGTAAAACATCCAAGAATGATAATATATTGGCATGAATACTTCATAAATTATAGATACATTGGAGACGTATCAGCATCCCCAAGCTTAATTCCTACTCGTCCTCGAGTAGGTAAATGATAAACGAAATAATTTATGAAGTGTGAATGCTAGCAGAGTGCATAAGTTTGTCAATGATAGTTTCAATCACTTTTACTAGCATCATAACACAATTCTTTCTTATAAAACTTCTCATGTTATAGTAGCAACCAATTCACATGTTAAGGTTCAAACAATATATTCTCTTGAAACCCAACAACCTATGTTCTCAGTCACCAAGCAGTTGCAATTCAACTTATTCAACAGAGTTTAAGTAAGAGCTCCACATACTCAACCATCATATAGTCTTCTATGATTGATAGCACTCACCTCATACACATGAGAAAAACGTTTCAACCGGACAGATAGAAAGATAGGGGCTTATAATTTTGCCTCCCAACGTATTCACCTCAAGGGTGATGTCAACAATAATAACTCATGCTACCCATATCCAACTAGATATATGTGCCTAGATCTTTCCTCACCACATGATGCTTACCAAAAGAGAAAATAAAAAAGAATAGAGAGGAATACTTTGACTCTTTGCATAAAAGTAAATACTGAAAAGTAAAAGATAGGCCCTTCGCAGAGGGAAGTAGAGGTTGCCATGCGCTTATTTGTTTGTATGCTCAATCTCTTAGTGCAAAAGAATGTCATGTTATATTGCCCCTTATGATAGCTGTCGGTGTACAAAAGTAGGGGCTCTCCTCTTGCACCCCTTAACTTGTGCACGGGCGGTCAGAGCCGCGCTCACGACCATAGTAAGCAGGGCAGAGGAGGGATGCCGGAGAAACGCCAAGACAAGAGACGCAAAGAGAGCAAGAGGGCGAGGTGGACTCCCCCAGCAAGACTCTTGCTGGGGTGGCTTCTGCAGCCTCGGCAAGATCCTTGCCAGGGCAACTTACCTGACGCCAACAGAGCGTACCACCCTTGAGCCCAAGGGGTCCCCACGCCATATTGGAACCAAGGCTTGGGAGGCACCTCCGTGGTGGCATGCAGATCATTGTAGAGATCATAGACACACAAGATCAAATGGAAACCAAAAGACGATGACCCCCGGCAAGACCTTTGTCGGGGACGACCGCGGTGCCGTAGCAAGACCCTTGCCGGGCCCTCGGCAAGACCCTTGCCGAGGACGCCCGCGAGGCCGCAGCCATGCCCGCGTCCGCCAAGACTCCACCGCCACTCCCATACAGCTGCCAGCTCGACCAGCTGAGCAGGCATCTATGAGGCAGCACGCAGCCTCTACACCAACTCAGCAAGCACCTGCATGGTGGCATGCAGATCTTCGTGAAGGCTCCACCACCGCGCCAGCCCAGCGGCTAGCCAACGTGGCGCTATAATGCCTTGTCAGCTTGGACGCGCGTCGGGACCAGGCGAGGCAACGATAGCTGGGACGAGCTTCTTTGCCGTCCCCAATAAAGCAAGAAGGACATGTCAGCAACGCATTAAATGCGTTTGTCCGACAATGCCAGGGGGTAGACTCAGCCCCTGTACACCTTTCCACCTCCTATGTGCCACTATGGCAACCCTTTTTGTCTATAAAAGGAGGCTCGTGGCGTACTGGAGAGGGATTTAGATGTTTTGGACTAGAGAGCCACGACAGCTAGTTCAAGAACACAAGAACACCTAAGTACACATACAAGTAGGACTAGGGTTTTACGCATCTCCGCGGCCCAAACCTGGGTAAATGATTTGTGTGCTAACCGCCAGACCCGCTCTTCGCACAACCCCGCGCCCGCTAACCGTACCAGTGACCCATAGGTGTCGTTTCCAACCGACATCTCTGGCGCATCAGGTAGGGGGTGCGCAGTTGTGAGAATCTGGTCTAGCCATTAGTTTAGCAGTTCTTCATCGCCATCGATCCCAAGAAGAAGACGATCACGACGATCGGCTCATCGGTGGCCGAACGGCTCGTACCAGTGCGGGCGAGTGGTGGGGCGGTCGCGGACGGAAGCCGAGGCGCGGCTCGCGAACACCCGCACCACTTTGGCCGGCAAAGCCTAGCAAGCGGCGTAGTTCGTGCGCAAGACGATGGGCCACACGCCACCAAGTCCAAAGACAGAGCTAGCCCCTCCCCCCCCCCCCCCGCAGGCGGCGCGGGGCCCTCCAGGGGCGGCGTCGTGCCACCCACGGGCGGCGCGGCGACTTTCGAGGCGCCTACGCTGGCGCCCCCGATGCACTCTTCCCAGGTTGTGCGCGACAAGCAGCATCGCCACATTGGCGACCCTGGGAACCATCGTGGGAAGAGTCCTGTGGATCATTCGCGGGACGTAGACGGCCAGCACACGCACCGAAGTGCTTGTGAAAATGGCGTACAACCGTCGGGCCGTGATAGAACTCCTTCTAACATGGTTAGAAGTCGGAGCACATCACGGTCGACGCAGATTTCGCCACCACCCACGCCAGCGGAAGCTTTGTCACGAGAGCAGTCGCTCCTCGATTTTCCTCCTGCTACGGAGAAACTCGATGAGTGGAGAGCCACCATCCGAAGCCTCGTCGACATTGCCAAAAGAGATGTGCCACGACCGGCGGGGCCTCCTGGCCGGCGCTCCGTCGAACCGCCGCATGCCAGTGGTGGAAGGATCTGGGGCGTTGCGGCCACGGTGCAATCTCCTCCTCCATGCCAGCCACCGTGGGTGTCGATCCGTCATGACGACGCTTGTGATAACATTTCTGTAGCATCATCTGACCCACGGACCCACCACAATCAGCGCCAAGTTCTTCGGGAGCGAGCTCGTGAAGACGCTCGAACCGCCATCGAACGCCGGCGCGATGCGCGCTACCAGTCAGATAGGCAGGCGGGGCCCACTATGGACCACCCAACACCGGGGGGCTCGGGCGACCTACCCTACGAGGTGGGTTGCCCGTCCTTTACTCGTGAGCTGTGGCAGTTCCAGTGGCCCTCCCACCGCACGTTCAAGCTAGACATTGGCGAGAAGTACAATGGCAAGACCCACCCGTCAGAGTTCCTCAGCATCTACACCATCACAATGGAAGCTGCTGGAGCCCGCGACGATAAGGTGCTTGCCAATTACTTCCCGCTAGCGCTCAAACCCAATGTCATGTCAAGGCTGATGCACTTGCCGTCGGATTCCATTTCTTCTTGGCCAGACTTGTGCCATGAGTTCATTGGCGCCTTTACCGGAGGCCACCAAGCTCATGGCCAGGCAAGCGATTTGCATATCATCCCCCAGAAGGAAGGTGAAACCCTGCGCAAGTACATACAGAGGTTCAGCCGGGTGCAATACAACATCCCAGACATTCATCCCGCCGCCGTGATCAGCGCATTCCATCAGAATGTGCGCAATCGCAAGATGCGTGAAGAGCTGGCGATGAACAATGTCAAGGATGTGGCCGAACTTTATGTTCTGGCCGATAGGTGCGCTCGAGCGGAAGAGGGGAGGAAGTACCCCGGCGAGGACGCCGACGTGGAAACTGGCTCCACAGACAAAGACGCGGCCACCCCGACAAAAAAGGGCCGACGCCACAACAAGAAGCGCAAGGGCAAGACCGTGCTTGCCGTTTAGGGATCCGAGGACACCGGCGCTGCCAAGAAGGCCAAGGCAGACGAACTCGGCAAAGAAATTGCCGGGTGCGATGCTTGCCGGGCCTTAGTGGCCGCCGACAAGCCAGGAGGCTCCGACAAGCAGTCTTGCAAGATCCACTGCACCAAGGGCCATGACCTCCAGAACTGCCGGCAAGTCGAGCTGCTTGCTGGGAAGCAAAAAGCTGAGTATGAAAGCCGGGACAAGGAGAAGGGCCAGGATAGTGCCGAGGGGTCTGGCAAGAAGCATGGCAGCCAAGGAGGCCGCCGCGGGAAGAATAATCAGCAAGAGAGGCTCGCCCGGGGCCGCGACAAGAAGCAAGAAGATGATGATCATGACGAAGATGACGAGTCCGGCGAGCATGAGTTCTAGAAGGCTACGGAGGCCATGTGCGTCGACGGTGGCACTTCGTTGCACACTTCTCACCGCCAACTCAAGCAGTGGGCGCGGGAGATTACATCAACAGAACCATCCCTCGAAGCTCAGAGGCCACTGAAATGGTCAAGCACGCCTATCATTTTCGACGTGGAGGACCACCCTGACCGCACGACTGCGGTCGGTTGTTTGCCGTTATTGGTCTCGCCAACAATACGCAACCTCAGG
Source organism: Triticum aestivum (assembly GCF_018294505.1). Taxonomy (NCBI): domain Eukaryota; kingdom Viridiplantae; phylum Streptophyta; class Magnoliopsida; order Poales; family Poaceae; genus Triticum; species Triticum aestivum. The sequence continues at coordinate 308,459,887 of NC_057812.1, forward strand.
GTGACGAAGATGCTAGTTGAAGGCGGAGCCGGTCTTAACTTGATCTCGTCCGTTGTGATCAAAAGGCTTTAGATTCCTGTTGGAGACCTCGAAGAGACGGGCACGTTTCAAGGGGTCAACCCGAGGAGGAGTCAGCCGAAGGGTAAGGTCACGCTGCCCGTGACATTTGGAGACGAGTTGAACTACATGACGGAGAGGATTGTTTTCAATGTAGCTGAGATCCCCTTGCCCTACAACGGGATTCTCGGCCGCCCAGCACTGGCCAAGTTTATGGCGGCGGCGCATTACGCCTACAACACGTTGAAGATGCCGGGGCCGATGACCATCACCACCTTCCCCTCCGACAAGAAGGATGCACTAATCTGCACTGACCAACTCTACCGGGAAGCAGTTGCAGCGACTGCCGCCAAGGCACTCACTCCTGCCGCTGGAGCCCCGGCAGGGAAGCAGACCAGCAAGACCTCTCGCACCCACTCCGGCAAGCGCACCTCTTCGGAGTGTTGTGTTGCCGCCGAGGATGTGCCAGAGAGCTCCACCAGCAAGAGCAAGAAATACAGAGCTGCACCACCAGAGACCAAGAGGGTGTCCATCGAGGAGGATGGCATGGGAGGGGCTTTCACCATAAGCTCCACCCTGGACAGCAAATAGGAAAGCGCGCTCGTTACCTTCCTTCGGGCGAATGTCGATGTGTTTACGTCGCAAGCATCCGACATCCCCGGCGTTCCCAGGGAGGTGATTGAGCACCATCTTGCTATCTGTCCCCATGCGCGACCGGTCAAGCAAAAGGCCAGGAAGCAAGATTTGGAACGGCAGGTGTTCATCACGGAAGAGATCAGGAAGTTGGAAGCAGCAGGTTTGGTGAGAGGAGTACTCCATCTGACGTGGTTGGCAAATCCGGTAGTAGTGCGCAAGGCGAATGTGAAGTGGAGGCTGTGTATTGACTACACAGATATCAGTAAGGCTTGTCCCAAGGACCCTTTCCCGTTGCCGCGCATTGACCAGATTGTTGACTCCACGACCGGGTGTGACCTGCTATCATTCCTTGACGCCTACTCAGGGTACCACCAAATCTTCACGGCAAAAGAAGACGAAGAGAAGACATCGTTCATCACCCCATGTGGCACGTATTGCTTTTTACGGATGACTTTCGGTTGAAGAGTACTGGCTCGACGTTTGCAAGGGCAGTCCAGATTGGTTTTGAGCCCTAGCTACATAGAAATATGGAAGCTTATATGGATGACATATTGGTCAAAACCAAAGACAAGACAACACTTGTACAAGATCTGGAAGAGACGTTTGCGAATCTGCGCAAGATTAACCTCAAGTTGAACCCTGAGAAGTGTGTCTTCGGCGTTCCGTCTGACAAGCTTGTTGGGTTCTTTGTGTCACAGCGTGGGATCGAGGCAAATCCAGACAAGATCAAGGCTATCGAGCATATTAGGGCACCCAAGCGGATCAAGGACGTGCGTCGGTTCACTGGGTGCGTTGTCGCCATGAGCAGATTCATCTCCAGGTCTGCCGAGCGCGCCCTTCCCTTTTTCAAAATCTTGAAAAAGGTAGGTCCAATGGAATGGACCCCAGAGGCCGAAGCAGCGCTGCAGGATTTGAAAAAATACCTCTCCTCTACACCGATACTGGTTGCACCCAAACCCCAAGAACCGTTGCTGCTGTACCTGGCGGCTACGAACCAAGTGGCCAATGCCGCACTAGTGGCGCAGAGGGAGGTCGACGAAGAGGCAAGGCCCCCGGCAAGGTCCGACGCAGGTGGGGCAGGGCCTCCGCAACCAGACGAAGTGCTTCCGAAGAAGAAAATGATGCAGCACCCGATTTACTTTGTCAGCTTCCTCTTGCAGGGGGCTAGGTCAAGGCACTCCGGCGTGCAGAAATTGCTCTTTGGCCTCCTTATGGCCTCGAGGAAGCTGGGTCATTACTACCAGGCACACGAGATCACCATCGTCACCCGCCTCCCATTGCAACGGATATTGCATAATCCAGATGCAACCGGGAGGATTGTGGAGTGGGCTGTGGAGCTGTCAAGCTTTGGTTTGAAGTTTGAAAGTACTTCGACGATCCAGAGCAGAGTCTTGGCAGAGTTCATTGCCGAGTGGACCTCGACCCCAGACAAAGAGATCCAGGAGACCACCCTCCCAGGCAAGGAGGCAAGTCACAACTGGATTATGTACTTTGACGGGGCTTTCTCGCTGCATGGCGCCGATGCTGGTGTGCTGCTTGTCGCACCCACCGGAGAGCACCTCAAGTATGTAATCCAGATGCACTTTCCTAGGGAGATGTCCACAAACAACATTGCTGAATACGAGGGGTTGCTTGCCGGTCTCAGGATCGCGGCAGACCTCGGGATCAAGAAGTTCATCGTCAGGGGTGATTCGCAGCTTGTTGTCAGACAAGTCAACAAAGATTATTAAAGCCCGTTGATGGAGGCCTAGGTGGATGAGGTGAGGAAGCTGGAGGAGCGCTTTGACGGTATACAGGCGGAGCGTGTTCCCCGAGTGGAGAATGACATCACCGACTACCTTTCGAAGCGCGCTGCCTTCAAACTACCTGTGGAACCAGGTACTTTTGTGCTTCGGCTGACTCAACCATTCGTTGAACCATCAACAAAGCAGAACAAGCAAAGGAAATCAGGCCCCGGCAAGTACTTTCCCGCTGAGCTTCCAGGAGCCGCCAGCGAGGATGTTGCTGTGGGCATTGAGCCAGGCGTGGGGCAACCGGCTCCGGCGGGGCGTCAAGTCCTAGTTGTAGAGACAGCTGCTCCCATGGCCGAGGAAGTGCCTCTAGTCCTTGCCGTCGAGCCTCGGGCAACGACATGGGCACAACATACCGTCCGATTCCTCCTCACAGGGGAACTCCCTGAGGAGCAGGAAGAAGCGGAGAAAGTAGCCCGTAGGTCTGCCATGTATCAGTTCGTCGACGACGTCCTGTACAGAAAATACCAAATAGTGTGAAATTGAAGTGCATCCCCCGGGAGGAAGGACTGGGGTTGTTGGTAGAGATACACGGAGGCATATGTGGCTCCCACATAGGGTCAAGGGCCCTTGCCGGCGAGGCATTCCGGCAAGGTTTCTTCTGGCCCACCGCCCTCCAGGATGGAACGACACTAGTAACCAAGTGTGAAGCGTGTCAGTTCCATTCGAAGAAGCTTCATCAACCAGCTCAAGCACTCCAAACAATCCCTCTTTCCTGGCCATTCTCGGTCTGGGGCCTCGACATACTAGGCCCCTTTCCCCATGCTGTCAGGGGCTTTGAGTACTTGTACGTTGCGATCGACAAGTTCACAAAGTGGCCGGAGGTGGAGACAGTGAGAAAGGTGACAGCACAATCAGCCGTCAAATTCTTCAAGGGGCTAGTCTACCGTTTCGGTGTGCCAAACAGGATAATCACCGACAACGACACACAGTTCACGAGCCACGCCTTCATGCAGTACATCCAGGACCTCGGCAGCAAGGTCTGTTTTGCTTCTATTGCACATCCATGAAGCAACGGCCAGGCTGAAAGGGAAAATGCTGAAGTGTTGTGAGGCCTCCGGACAAGGGCTTTTGATAGGCTGCGTAGGTGCGGACGATGCTGGATTGATGAATTGACGATGGTTCTTTGGTCGATCAGAACAACGCCAAATTGAGCCACCAGCCAGACACCCTTTTCCCTCGTTTACGGGGCAGAAGCAGTTCTCCCCACGGAACTCACATATGGGTCACCTCGAGTGCTCGCTTACGATGAGCTTGAGCAAGAGCAGTTGCGGCAAGATGATGCGATGCTCCTTGAGGAAGATCATCTTCGGGCGGCTGTGCAAGCAGCGTGCTACCAGCAAGCTTTGCGCCGCTACCATAGCCTCAAGGTTCATGCCCGGAGCTTTGAGGAAGTCGACCTTGTTCTTCGGCACATTCAGTCAGCCAAGAATTCCAACAAGTTGACACCAAAGTGGGAGGGCCCTTATCGGGTAATACGAGTCACCAGGCCTGGCGCAGTCCGCCTGGAGACCAAAGATGGTGTTCCAGTGAGAAACTCATGGAACATCAAACATCTTTGCAAGTTCTACCCATGAGGCGCGGTTGCCGGGCCCCCCCGGCAAACCACCTTTTGTACGAGCCTTGCCGGCAAGGCATGTAACCCTTTGTACAAAGCCAGGTGCAGACCGTGAGCACAAATAAATGAAGCGCTGACGCCCTAAGTTATAGCATGCATTCTAGGTTGAGTCTCTCCCTTGGTTAGGGTTGATAGTGCTTAGCGGTGGCTAACCCCTAGCATAGAGGTTGAGTGTGCGTCACTCTATTCCTTTCCGTCTTCTTTGGTTCGCAGGGTACATGGACATTTCTGCTGAGCTATTGGGAGGAAAAAGGATAGGCCGGCGCTCCGGCACCGGCAAGCCAAGGTTGCCCGGGGCTGCATACACAAGGAGCTAACCGCGGCAGGCCAAGGTTGCCGGGGGCTGCAACGTCAGATAAGTTTTTCTTCCCCCCCACTCCGTGCGCCCGTGTGAACCTTGAACGTATAAGGCTTCGCTCACTCTCGTACCATCTTGCCCCCTCCATTCCGCGTCCAAAAACTCTACTTTAGGCCGGAACTTGGTTGTAGTGTGGTGGGAAGAGGACGAGCGAAAGGCCTAATCCTACTCGGCCCCTACCTCGGCCAAGAGCGTGAGCGTAGTCGGGCCATATAGTAGGAGGACGGCAATGACCTGTTGCCGGGAGACCATGTTTATCTTAAGATAATGAGGATGCGTTCCTCGATGTGGCCCTCACCCACACGCAAACATAACCCGGCAACACCCTTCCTTTCATTCATGCATTGCAAACAAGTACAATTCATACGGAATGGGTACACGAGAAAGGGGATTACAAATTTTGAAATCTAACAAGTGCCCGCAGGCTTACAAACTAGAAAAGATAAGTGCCCCTATGATCCCTGTTCTTGCCCCTTTCCTCCCAGGTGCGGCAGGTAAAGGCAAAAAGGAAGGGACAAGGAACGCGCCGATGGAGAGCTTGACGAGGAAGGCCCTCGGCAGAGGGCACGGTGAAGGGAGGGGCGATGCGGTCAGTCGGAGACGAGGTCGACTTGCCCCCTCTCGATGCTCTCGTCGTCGCTGTCACTGTCCTCCTCATCACTCTCGCTTGAGGAGGAGTCTTCATCGTCGGAGGAGCTCTCCACGCAGCACTTCAGGCGAGTCCCAGAGTCTCCAAAGGCCTTGACGGAGAGCAGGCCATTCTCCATTAATTTGAAATAGAGAACAAGCCCCGCGGTAGGCTATGGATGCGAGCGAAGGTCTTCCATCCGCGGCAAAGATACATGACCCGAGGGGCGGGGAAGTCGACGACGACCCGCGTGTCGCCGTTCCCGCAGCCCCTCATGTGCAGCCTCAGGGTCTGTGGTGGATCGAGTTCTATCTCCCGAGCAAATGGCGCGGGAAGGAGAAGGCGACGGCACGGTGCCCGACGCAGCCTGATGAAGAACTTGCGAGGCTTGTCCCTGATGTGGCCCTCCATCGGAGGAGTCATCGCTGGCAGAGGCAGGGGCGGTGCGCCGCCCCGTCCCCCTCTTCCCCGAGCGCCACGCCGGCCTCGAACTCGCCCCCTCGCCCTTCCTCTCATGGACGGATCCGCCACCACGGGCCCTTGGGAAGGAGGGACGCGCTGTCGAGCAGAGACCCTCGCCGCCACCGTAGAATGACCAGCGCCCCCTCTCGCCATGATAGATGAAACAGTGGAGCCAAGGTGGAAGGAGAGGGATGACGAAAGATTGTGGGGGGCCATACCCCTCCCCCCTTCTTAGTAAGGGGTGGGGTCAGCACTCGGCCCCCACTCAGCCAATCCAACCATCAGGGGCGCAGGGAATCGAGGCTGACCCACTGCCCCAATCAGCAGCGGCCCGTTTCCCCGCCTCGCCATTCAAGGCCCGCGCCCACCGCCTACCACCTTCAAAGCACGGGGGACATGTGGAGGGCGAGCAGAAACCGAGGGGACAGATAAGACGGCCGTTCTCCACCCCGTGATCATGGGGCGTGGGCGCCTTGAATACCACGACCCGAGTCCACTCAGTAAATGAGCGGCGCCTCTGCGTTTTCCTCTCTTTACGGGGAAGGCGCGAGCTGCCTCTTTACCACGATGTGACGCATGTGTGCGGAAACCGCCCCACGCACGACCCCCATGTCACGCATGACCCTCCACGTCACGCGTTCAACGCGGGTCGTGGGGAAGCGCAGCGGACGGGAAATTACTGCGGTAAAAATCCGCTCCACCTGCCCGCACACAGTTTTGGGCCTAGCCCAACAATGCGTCACGCTTATGTGTGGCCCAGGCCCGGGGGCTCCTGTCGGTGTACAAAAGTGGGGGCTCTCCTTTTGCACCCCTTAACTTGTGCACGGGCGGTCAGAGCCGCGCCCACGGCCACACTAAGCAGGGCAGAGGAGGGATACCGGAGCAACGCCAAGACTAAAGACGCAAAGAGAGCAAGAGGGCGAGGTGGACTCCCCTGGCAAGACTCTTTCTGGGGTGGCTTCCCCAGCCTCGGCAAGATCCTTGCCGGGGCAACTTACCTGACGCCAATAGAGCGTACCACCCTTGAGCCCAAGGGGTCTCCACGCCATATTGGAACCAAGGATCGGGAGGCACCTCCTAGTGCCGTGCAGATCTTTGTAGAGATCATAGACACACAAGATCAGATGGAAACCAGAAGACGACGACCCCCAGCAAGACCCTTGCCGGGGACGACCGCGATGCCGCAGCGAGACCCTTTCGTGCCGAGGATGCGCGTGAGGCCGCAGCCATGCCCGCGTCCGCCAAGACTCCACCGCCACTCCCATACAGCTGCCAGCTCGACCAGCTGAGCAGGCATCTGCATGGCATCACACGGCCTCTACACCAACTCAGCAAGCACCTACGTGGTGGCATGCAGATATTTGTGAAGGCTCCACCATCGCGCCAGCCCAGCGGCCAGCCAATGTGGCGCTACAACGCCTTGTCAGCTTGGACGCGTGTCGGGGCCAGGCGAGGCGAAGACAGCTGGGACGAGCTTCTTTGCCGTCCCCAATAAAGCAAGAGGGACATGTCGGCAGCGCATTAAATGTGTTTGTCCGACGATGCCAGGGGATAGACTCAGCCCCTGTACACCTTTCCACCTCCTGCGTGCCACTATGGCAACCCCTTTTGTCTATAAAAGGAGGCCCGAGGCGTACTGGAGAGGGATTCAGATCTTTTCGACTAGAGAGCCACGACAGCTAGTTCAAGAACACAAGAACACCTAAATACACATAGAAGCAGGACTAGGGTTTTACGCGTCTCCGCGGCCCGAACCTGGGTAAACGATTTGTATGCTGACCGCCAGACCTGCTCTTCGCACAACCCCGCGCCGGCCAACCTAGAAGGGATCCCAATGACCCCATAGGTGTCATTTCCCACTGACAATAGCAACCTTTATTATGCAGTCTGTCACTTTTATTGCTTTACCATCACAAGTTCGTACAACACTCAATTTTCTCTTACACTAAATGATCTTACACTTCTAGAAGCAATTTTTATTACCTTATTGCACCGATGACAACTTACTTGAAGGATCTTTCTCAATCCTTAGGTATGGTTGGTGGAGTCTTGAAAATATTATTTGGGTTTAAGGGTTTTTGGATGCACAAGTAGTATCTCTACTCGGTGCGGAATTTTGGGCTAGCAAAGATGGGGGGCAAGCACCACATGTTGAAGGATCTATGACAATATAACTTCTATGTGAATATGAACAAACATAAATCATTACGTTGTCTTCCTTGTCCAACGTCAACAATTTTGGCATATAATATTTTGACGGGGGCTCACGATCACAAAAGATTTCCACGATAGTGTATTTATATGTGAAAGTTCTCTTCCTTATACTAATTATTCGTGAATTGCTTGTTTGACCAATATTGTGATTGTCAAGCCTCAAAAGATTTCACTTTCTAAACCTAATGTGAAGATACCACTAGGCATGATATGATTTCAACTTCATGACATTAAATTTATTCAACAATTTACTCATAGTATATAAGTGAAGTACAAGAATAATTCCATAGAAAAGAGCTTCGTTGACGGGATGTGAATGCCGCTTACTTAGCCTCCTTGGCAACTATTTGAGGACTCTATTTTATTTAGAAACTTTCAGATCTAAGTATTTTATTAAAACAACAAGCAAAATGAAAATAAAATGGCATTCCAAGAATAGCACAACTCATGTGAACAAGGAAAAACTTAGGCTCAACCGATACTAACCGATAATTGTTGAAGAGGAAAGGTGGGATGCCTACCGAGGCATCCCCAAGCTTAGATGCTTGAGAATTTTTGAAATATTATCTTGGGGTGCCTTGGGCATCCCCAAGCTTGAGCTTTTGTGTCTCCTTAATCCCTCTCATATCACGGTTTCCCTAAATCTCAAAAGCTTCATCCACACAAAACTCAACTAGAACTCGTGAGATAAGTTAGTATAAACCAATGCAAAAACCTTATCATTCTCTACTATAGCAAATCACTAAAATTATTATTCAACAATGCACACTAAATGTCTCTGCATAACTAATACTTCTATCCTCTAATAGAATCATTAAACAATCAAACATATGCAAACAATGCAAACATAACAGCAATCTACCAAAACAGTACAGTCTGTAAAGAATGCAAGAGTATCAATACTTCCTTAACTCCAAAATTTATGAAAATTTACCACACTGTAGAAAATTTATCAGAACTCATTTTTTAAAAAGTTTCAACATTTTACCACATTCTGACTTTTCTATGCAATTTTTGCAACAACGGTAAACTTTCTGTTTTCAAACAGCAACATGTATACTTGCAAAATAAACATGGCAAAGGCTATCATTGCCACTTCTATTAAAATAAAAGATGCAAAACATTATTCTAAATAACAACAATCAAATCCTAACAAAATAAGTTGACGCTCCAAGTAAAACTCATATCATGTGACGAATCAAGACATAGCTCCAAGTGAGGTTACCGATAATGTTGGAGACAAAAGAGGGGATACCTTCTGGGGCATCCCCAAGCTTAGTTGCTTGGATATTCCTTGAATATTACCTTGGGGGTGCCTTAGACATCGCCAAGCTTAGGTTCTTGTTGATACGTCCATTTTGCATCATGCTTTTATATCGATATTTATTGCATTAAGGGCTGTTATTACACATTATGTCACAATACTTATGCCTATTCTCTCTTATTTTACAAGGTTTACATGAAGAGGGAGAATGCCGGCAGCTGGAATTCTGGGCTGGAAAAGGAGCAAATATTAGAGACCTATTCTGCACAACTCCAAAAGTCCTGAAACTTCACGGGAGCACATTTCCGAATATATTAAAAATATTGGGCGAAGAAGCACTAGAGGGGGGGCCACCCACCATCCACGAGGGTGGGGGGCGCGCCCCCCTGCCTCGTGGGCCCCCTGGCAGGCCTCCGGTGCCCGTCTTCTGCTATATGAGGTCTTTTGCCCTAGAAAAAATCATAAGAAAGCTTTCGGGACGAAACTCCGCCGCCATGAGGCGGAACCAATCTAGGGCTCCGGCGGAGCTGTTCTACCGAGGAAACTTCCCTCCGGGAGGGCGAAATCATCACCATCGTCATCACCATCGATCCTCTCATCGGGAGGGGGTCAATCTCCATCAACATCTTCACCAGCACCATCTCATCTCAAACCCTAGTTCATCTCTTGTACCCAATCTTTGTCTCAAAACCTCAGATTGGTACCTGTGGATTGCTAGTAGTGTTGATTACTCCTTGTAGTTGATGCTAGTTGGTTTATTTGGTGGAAGATCATATGTTCAGGTCCTTTATGCATATTTATACCCCACTGATTATGAACATGAATATGATTTGTGAGTAGTTACGTTTTGTTCCTGAGGACATGGGATAAGTCTTGCTATAAGTAGTCATGTGAATTTGGTATTCGTTCGATATTTTGATGAGATGTATGTTGTCTCTCCTCTAGTGGTGTCATGTGAACGTCGACTACATGAAACTTCACCATTGTTTGGACCTAGAGGAAGGCATTGGGGAGTAATAAGTAGATGATGGGTTGCTAGAGTGACAGAAGCTTAAACCCTAGTTTATGAGTTGCTTCGTAAGGGGCTGATTTGGATCCATATGTTTCATGCTATGGTTAGGTTTACCTTAATACTTCTTTTGTAGTTGCGGATGCTTGCATGAGGGGTTAATAATAAGTGGGATGATTGTCCAAGGAAGGGCAGTACCCAAGCACCGGTCCACCCACATATCAAATTATCAAAGTACCGAACGCGAATCACATGAACGTGATGAAAACTAGCTTGACGATAATTCCCATGTGTCCTCGGGAGCGCTTTCCTTTATATAAGAGTTTGTCCAGGCTTGTCCTTTGCTACAAAAAGGATTGGGCCATCTTGCTGCACCTTATTTACATTTATTACTTGTTACCCGTTACAAATTACCTTATCACAAAACTATCTGTTACCGATAATTTCAGTGCTTGCAGAGAATACCTTACTGAAAGCTGCTTATCATTTCCTTCTGCTCCTCGCTGGGTTTGACGCTCTTACTTATCGAAAGGACTATGATAGATCCCCTATACTTGTGGGTCATCAAGACTCTTTTCTAGCACCGTTGCCGGGGAGTGAAGCACCTTTGGTAGGTGGAATTTGGTAAGGAAGAATTTATATAGTGTGCTGAAATTTACTGTCACTTGTTACTATGGAAAGTAATCCTTTGAGGGGCTTGTTCGGGGTATCTTCACCCCGACCAGTAGAACAAAGAGTTGCTCCTCAACCTACTGAACCTACTGAAAATGTTTACTTTGAAATTCCTTTGGGTATGATAGAGAAACTGCTAGCTAATCCTTTCACAGGTGATGGAACATTACACCCCGATTTGCACCTAATCTATGTGGATGAAGTTTGTGGATTATTTAAGCTTGCAAGTATACCCGAGGATGTTATCAAGAAGAACATCTTCCCTTTATCTTTGAAGGGGAAGGCATTGACATGGTTTAGGCTATGTGATGATATGGGATCATGGAACTACAACCGATTGAAATTGGAATTTCATCAAAAGTTTTATCCTATGCATCTCGTTCATCGTGATCGTAATTATATATATATATAATTTTTGGCTTCGCGAAGAGAAAGCATCGCTCAAGCTTGGGGGAGGCTTAAGTCAATGTTATATTCATGCCCCAATCATGAGCTCTCAAGAGAAATTATTATTCAAAATTTTTATGCTCGACTTTCTCTCGATAATCGCTCCATGCTCGATACTTCTTGTACTGGCTCTTTTATGATGAAGACTATTGAATTCAAATGGGATTTATTGGAAAGAATTAAGCGCAACTCTGAAGATTGGGATCTTGATGAAGGTAATGAGTCAGGTATAACACCTAAGTTTGACTATGTTAAATCTTGGATGGATACCGATGCTTTCCATGAATTTAGCACTAAATATGGACTTGACTCTGAGATAGTAGCTTCTTTCTGTGAATCCTTTGCTACTCATGTTGATCTCCCTAATGAGAAGTGGTTTAAATATAATCCTTCCATTGAAGTAAAAGTAGTTGCACCTATTAAATTTGAAGAAAAGACTATCACTTATAATGATTCCGTTGTTCCTACTGCTTATATTGAGAAACCACCTTTCCCTGTTAGAATAAAGGATCATGCTAAAGCTTCAACTATGGTTCATAAGAGTAATACTAGAACACCTACACCCTCTGAGCAAATTAAAGTTGAACCTAGTATTGCTATGGTTAAAGATCTCTTTGCAGATAATATTGATGGGCATGTTATTTACTTTTGTGAGGAAGATGCTAGAATTGCTAGACGTGACACTAAAAACAAACATAGACCTGTTGTAGGCATGCCTGTTATTTCTGTTAAAATAGGAGATCATTGCTATCATGGCTTACGTGATATGGATGCTAGTGCAAGTGCAACACCTCATTCTTTATATAAAGAAATTATGCATGATATTGCACCTGCTGAGATAGAGGAAATTGATGTTACAATTAAGATTGCCAATAGAGACACTATTTCACCAGTTGGGATTGTTAGAGATGTTGAAGCCTTGTGTGGGAAAGTCAAATATCCTGCTGATTTTCTTATTCTTGGTTCCCCACAAGATAACTTTTGTCCCATTATATTTGGTAGACCCTTCTTGAATACTGTTAATGCTAGGATAGATTGCAAAAAGGATGTTGTTGCTATTGGTTTGGGGGATATGTCTAATGAGTTTAATTTTGCTAAATTTCATAGACAACCCCATGATAAAGAATTGCCTAGTAAAGGTGAAATTATTGGTCTTGCCTCTATTGCCGTGCCTCCTAATGATCCTTTAAAACAATATTTGCTTGACCATGAAAATGATATGCTTATGAATGAAAGAAGGGAAATAGATGAAGTATTCTTTAAACAGGGACGTATTTTGATACACAACTTGCCTGTTGAAATCCTAGGGGATCCTCCTCCACCCAAGGGTGATCCTGTGTTTGAGCATAAACCTTTACCCGATACTCTTAAATATGCTTATCTTGATGAGAAAGAGATATATCCTGTTATTATTAGTGCTAACCTTTCAGAGCATGAAGAAAATAAATTATTGAAAACTCTAAAGAAGCACCGTGTTGCTATTGGATATACTCTTGATGATCTTAAGGGCATTAGTCCCACTCTATGCCAGCACAAAATAAAATTGGAGAAAGACATGAAACCGGTTGTTGATCACCAACGACGGTTAAATCCTAAGATGAAAGAAGTGGTAAGAAAAGAAATACTAAAGCTTCTAGAGGCAGGTATAATTTATCCCGTTGCTGATAGTCAGTGGGTAAGTCCTGTCCATTGTGTCCCTAAGAAGGGAGGTATTTCTGTTGTTCCTAATGATAAATACGAATTGATCCCACAAAGAATTGTTACAGGTTATAGAATGGTAATTTATTTCCGCAAACTAAATAAAGCTACTAAAAAGGATCATTACCCGTTACCTTTTATTGATCAAATGCTAGAAAGATTATCCAAACATACACATTTTTGCTTTCTAGATGGTTATGCTGGTTTCTCTCAAATACCTGTGTCATAAGAGGATCAAGAAAACACAACCTTTACTTGCCCTTTCGGTACCTTTGCTTATAGACGTATGCCTTTTGGTATATGTAATGCACCTGCTACCTTTCATAGATGTATGACTACTATATTCTCTGACTTTTGTGAAAAGATTGTTGAGGTTTTCATGGAAGATTTCTCCGTTTATGGAACTTCTTTTGATGATTGCTTAAGCAACCTTGATCGAGTTTTGCAGAGACGTGAAGAAACTAATCTTGTCTTCAATTGGGAGAAGTGCCACTTTATGGTTAATGAAGGTTTTGTCATGGGGCATAAAATTTCTAAAAGAGGTATTGAAGTTGATAAAGGTAAAGTTGATGCTATTGAAAATGTGCCATGTCCTAAGGACATTAAAGGTATAAGAAGTTTCCTTGGTCATGCCGGTTTTTATAGGAGGTTCATTAAGGACTTCTCTAAAATTTCTAGGCCTCTGACGAATCTCTTACAAAAAGATGCTCCTTTTGTGTTTGATGATGATTGTGTAGAGGCATTTGAAATACTTAAGAAAGCCTTGATTTCTGCACCTATTGTTCAACCACCTGACTGGAATTTACCCTTTGAAATTATGTGAATGCTAGTGATTATGCTGTAGGGGCTGTTCTAGGACAAAGAGTTGATAAGAAATTAAATGTTAGCCAATATGCTAGTAAAACTCTAGACAGTGCCCAAAGAAATGATGCTACTACTGAAAAAGAATTTTTAGCAGTTGTATTTGCTTGTGATAAGTTCAGACCTTATATTGTTGATTCTAAAGTAACTGTTCACACTGATCATGCTTCTATTAAATATCTTATGGAAAGAAAGATGGTAAACCTAGACTTATTAGACGGGTTCTCCTACTACAAGAATTTGATTTGCATATTATTGATAGAAAGGGAGCTGAGAACCCCATTGCAGACAACTTGTCTAGGTTAGAGAATGTTCTTGATGACCCACTACCTATTGATGATAGCTTTCCTGATGAACGATTGGCTGTCATAAATGCTTCTCGTACTGCTCCATGGTATGCTGATTATGCTAATTACATTGTTGCTAAATTTATACCACCTAGTTTCACATACCATCAAAAGAAAAAGCTTTTCTATGATTTAAGACATTACTTCTGGGATGACCCACACCTTTATAAAGGAGTAGATGGTGTTATTAGATGGTGTGTACCTGAGCATGAACAGGAACAGATTCTATGCAAGTGTCACTCCGAGGCTTATGGAGGACACCATGCTGGAGATAGAACTGCACATAAGTATTGCAATCCGGTTTTTATTGGCCTACTCTCTTCAAGGATGCCCGTAAGTTTGTCTTGTCTTGTGATGAATGTCAAAGAATTGGTAATATTAGTAGACGTCAAGAAATGCCTATGAATTATTCACTTGTTATTGAACCATTTGATGTTTGGGGCTTTTATTATATGGGACCGTTTCCTTCCTCTAATGGGTATGCACATATTTTAGTTGTTGTTGATTACGTTACTAAGTGGGTAGAAGCTATTCCAACTAGTAGTGCTGATCATAACACCTCTATTAAGATGCTTAAAGAAGTTATTTTTCTGAGGTTTGGAGTCCCTAGATACTTAATGACTGATGATGGTTCACATTTTATTCATGGTTCTTTTCGTAACATGCTTGCTAAGTATGATGTTAATCATAGAATTGCATCCCCATATCATCCACAGTGTAGCGGTCAAGTAAAACTGAGTAATAGAGAGCTTAAATTAATTTTTCAAAAGACTGTTAATAGATCTAGAAAGAATTGGTCCAAGAAACTTGATGATGCATTATGGGCTTATAGAACTGCATATAAAAATCCTATGGGCATGTCTCCTTATAAGATGGTTTATGGAAAGCATGCCACTTACCTCTTGAAGTGGAACATAAGGCATATTGGGCCATTAAAGAGCTCAATTATGATTTCGCACTTGCTTGTGAGAAGAGGCTTTTTGACATTAGCTCATTTGATGAATGGAGAACCCAGGCTTATGAGAATGCCAAACTGTTTAGGGAAAAAGGTAAAAGATGGCATGACAAAAGGATACGAAAACGTGAGTTTAATATAGGTGATTATGTTTTGCTATAGAACTCTCGTTTAAGATTTTTTGCAGGCAAACTCATCTCAAAATGGGAAGGTCCTTACATTATCGAGGAGGTCTATCGTTCCGGTGCCATAAAAATCAACAACTTCGAAGGCACAAATCCGAGGGGGGTGAACGGTCAAAGAATCAAACATTATATCTTAGGTAATCCTATAAATTTTGGAACTAATGTTATCGACACCGTAACCATGGAGCAATACATAAAGAAAACTTTCCAGAATGTTTCAGACTCCGAAAAGGAATAGGTATGAGGTACGGTAAGTAAACCGATGCCAAAACAATTCTAATA